>NC_086444.1:1232435433-1232730433 GCF_028390025.1 Pseudophryne corroboree
GATACTAGTATACTTATGGACGACGAGTGACGACACAGAGGTAGGTACAGCAGTGGCCTACTGTACTGCTATATACAGTATAATGGACCTGGTGGACACTGTCAGCAGACTGTGTTTATAGTATAGAAAAAAAAGACACCACAGGAGTGTTTTTCAGGCAGACAAACGTATACTGGTGGTCACTGTCAGCAAAACTGTGCACTGTACTCCTGCTATAGCTGCTCCCCAGTCCCCATAATTAAGCAGTGTGAGCAGTGAGCACTCAGCACAGATATATCATGCAGCACTGCACACTGAGCACAGATATGGTATGGAGCGTTTTTTTTCAGGCAGAGAACGGATAAAAAACTGGTGGTCACTATTAGCAAAACTCAGCACTGTACTCCTCCTAAAAGCTGCTCCCCAGTCCTCCCCACAATAAGCTAAGCAATCAGATCAACTGTGTAGTGTGTAGTATATAACTAGTATATAAACGGAGAGGACGCCAGCCACGTCCTCTCCCTATCAATCTCAATGCACGTGTGGAAAATGGCGGCGACGCGCGGCTGCATATATAGAATCCGAATCTCGCGAGAATCCGACAGCGGGATGATGACGTTCGGGCGCGCTCGGGTTAGCCGAGCAAGGCGGGAGGATCCGAGTCTGCTCGGACCCGTGTAAAAAAGGTAAAGCTCGGGTGGGTTCGGTTTCTCGGAAACCGAACCCGCTCATCACTAGATATAACACACACACACACACACACACACACACACACACACACACACACACACACACACACACACACACACGTGAATGTCAGACACAGTTTCCCCCAGAGTACCTTCACAGAAGCACAGCATATAAGGAGCCAGCCACACAGCGCCCCAGTAGGCAATTATTATGATAAAAGCCCGGTGCGTACAAAGTTTACAAACTACCCTTAATAGGGTACTTAGTACTTTTATCACACTCCCCCCGTCTATAACACCCTGATATTGTGAGGTATTGCTGGAGTCATGTGGAGGGCAGCGCTCCCTGTCAGCGTCCTGTCTGTATAATCTGCAAGGAGAAAATGGCGCTGGTGAGTGCTGGATCCGCTCTGAGAGGAAGCCCCGCCCCCTGTAAAGGTGCGCGGCTTCCCGCACTTAATATTTATACTGGCCTAAGGATTTTTGTGTTAACAGCGGCATTAGCCCCTGTTAACTCTATGACCAGTGTAGGGTTAATCCGCTGACTCAGGACACCCCTCCAGTGTCTACATGCTATGATGTTGCTGAACCTTCCCGGAGCGCAGCCCCGCAGAGCTGCGCTCCAACCCTTGTGCCGCCATACCCACCGGCGCTGTACTCACCACTCTTCTATCTTCTGGCTCTGAAAGGGGGTGGCGGCCGTGCTGCTGGAGTGAGCGGTCGCCTCATGGGCTTGCGATCAGCACCCTCAGGAGCTCAGTGTCCTGTCAGCGGAGTAGAGAACCATTAACTCTCCATTAAGTTGGTTCCTACTCCCCATACTTACCGACATTCTGGCTGCTCTCTGCGGAAGAGAGCAGCCAGGTCAGCTCAGCAGGCGGGCAGGGGAGGCTATGACGTAAAGGAGTAGGTGGACCGGAGGCGGAGCAAGGGTGGGTCAGGGGCGGAGTCACAGTGATGCCTCCTTTAAGCCACGCCCCCACTCTGTAATGCCGTGATCACCGGCATTACACTGAAGGGGGCGTGGCTATGATGACGCGATTCAGCAAGAATCGCGTCATCGACTGCCCGGACCGCCCACTTTACACACTAAGTGGGCGGACGGGCAGGGGGGACCCCGCAAATTGGGAGACTTGCCTGCTCTTCCGGGGGGCCGGGAGGGTCACCCGATTTTTGGGAGCCTCCCGGCCATTCTGGGAAAGTAGGCAAGTATGCTACTCCCCCCTAAGTCCCACGAAGCAGGGAGGCTGTTGCCAGCAGCCTTCCTGTAAAGTAACAAACTCTAGAAAATAATAAAACTAGAAAAACTCATAGGAGCTCCCCTAGCTGTGACCGGCTCCTCCGGGCACATTTTCTAAACTGAGTCTGGTAGGAGGGGCATAGAGGGAGGAGCCAGCCCACACTATTAAACTCTTAAAGTGCCAGTGGCTCCTAGTGGACCTGTCTATACTCCATGGTAATAAATTGTACCCCAGCATCCTCTAAGACGTAAGAGAAATATGTAGCAAAAAGATGCAATATGGGTAGCAATTTATCTTCCACAATTAGATAATTGTTTTATATATATTTTTTTAATTGCGTAATAAGTATAATTATAGGAAATGCCGGCCGGCTGATGCTCTTCTCTATAAATTTTATTGTACTGATTGTGTAGACAATATGTCTTGTTTGAGAGAATAAAAGTTGATTTGTATACATTTTTCCCATATACCAGGTGTATAATAGGCAGGTCCCCAGAGCAGGACCAGATCACCTAGATTGTATGTCACTGTACACTCCCAGAGAGAGTGAGTACAGGTCCATTTACTGACATACAGAAAGCGTCACAGCGTGTCTAATGGGCTTCTAGGTCACGCTTAGAATGAACGCTCGTGGGTAAGGGCATTTGGACTTTGCATTGAAAGTACGTTGTGATTACAGAGCTTTTATCCCTATGGCCACATTGCTTTATGTAATGATTCTGTATATTCAGTTCTGACTCTTCTCTTGTGCACTGACTCCTGCAGTATACAGTGGCTGTACAGGAAATCCCAGGCATATACAGAGCACTTATACCTGCATTTCCAGCAATTAGCACATTGCATCTCCCACTGCCTTTGTGTCACACCAATTACAGGAACATTCCTATAAGATCCCTTCCCCACCCGTCTCTCTATCCCACCGTCTTCTGGATGTAATTGACTCTGAGGTTAAGTACTCTATTAATATGTACTGCTCCTGGAAAGGTGATAGATGCAGTCTCTGCAGTATACGTCAGCGATTTAACTCTTAATGACATAGCAGTGATTGAACACTCTCAGGTTTACTTCCAGCAAGGGGGTGTATTTCATACTTTCCGACTTTTGGGCCATACTTGCCTACCCTCCCGGAATGGCCGGGAGGCTCACGAAAATCGGGTGACCCTCCCGGCCCCCCGGAAAGGTGGGCAAGCCTCCCGCTTTCCCCCTCGGCCGCCCGCAGCAGTGAACAAGTAGGCGGGCCGAGGGGGTCCGATGACGCGGTTCGCGCTGAATCGTGTCATCGTAGCTCCACCCCCCGCTATGCAGTGCCTCGTTTCTCGGCACAGCACAGCGGGGGGTGGAGTCACGATGACGCGACCCTGATGCAACGCCCCTGGACCGCCCATCCTGCTGCCGGCCACGCCCCCGAACCACCCGTCCTGCTGCCGGCCACGCCCCCATTCACCTACAACGCTGCCTCCTCCCGGAGGAGGAGGCAGCAAAGTAGGTAAGCCTGTTTTGGGCTGCTGTCTCCGGGAGAGAGCAGCCGGTCGGCTCAGCAGGGCAGGCGGGCAGTGTGGGGACGTGCTGAGGGGGGCGGACCAGAGGCGGAACGGGGGCGTGGCTGCTGTACGCGTCATGTAAGCCCCCCCCCCCCCCCCCGCTGTGTAATGCCGCTATTACCGGCATTATAAAGCAGGGGGCGTGGCTATGATGACGCGATTCAAAGGACCGCCCACTTTACTTGCTAAGTGGGCGGCCGGGCAGGGGGTGACCCCTGAAATCGGGAGGCTTGCCTGCTCTTCCGGGGGGCCTGGAGGGTCACCCGAATTTCGGAAGCCTCCCGCCCATTCCAGGAGGTTAGGCAAGTATGGTGTATTTACTAAGCTGCAGCTTTCCAATGCCAGCGATTGTCTGTGGGATCTGGCCGCGGGATCATAAACTGGCAGTAACAGTGGTGATCTACGTGTAACATTGCTGTATAAGATGCCGCTGCTTTATCTGTAGCAAGCGGTGTCTTTGGGCCTAATTCGGACGTGACCGTAACCGTGCATATTTTCGCATGGCTACGATCAGTTACTCAGACATGCGTGGGGATGCCCAGCACCGGGCTAGTCCGCCCCGCATGTCAGGCCCTCCCCCCCCCCTCCCCCGCACAGGTGCAAAAGCATCGCACGGCGGCGATTCTTTTGTACCTGAAGAGTAGTTCCCTACCAGCACAGCTCCTGCGCACTGGTAGGGAGCTATCCGTCGCTGTCTGGGTCGCAGCAGCTGCGTGTGACATCACACAACCACCGCGGCGCGCGGGGACAGCCTCTGCCTGTCAATCAGACAGAGGCAATCGCAGGGCTGTGATGGCCATTGGCTGTCTGGCATGCGCCGGAGCACTGTGGCGCCGGCGCATGCGCAGTTCAGATCTGATCGGCTGCTTTGCGAAAACGCACGGCAGCGATCAGGTCTGAATTAGGCCCTATGGCCGCTTACTAACTATACACCAAGGGGGATCCGTTCAATTTACCATCTGGTGGGATCCCGGCGGTCATGATGCCGACGCCATAATCCCGCCAGCCTTCAATGCTGCCAGCCGGAATACTGGCACACAATGGCTGTTTTCACTCATGCGTGTCTACGACACCCAAAGAGTGGGAACAGAGCCTGTGGCGAGCGCACCACTCGTTTAGGAACGGAATGGTAGGATTATACCCTGTCTTGGAAATAGTAACCCCCAATGGGGGAACCGATAGTCAGGAAGTAGTCCTCACCAGGAATAATGCAATGTATTGCCCGTGGTCCAGAGCTGAGCTGCGGTCAATCATTTCAGAATTCCCCGATCCTCAGAAGCATTTAGCCAGATGTCAGAAGTTTATCAGAGATCTGGGTAATGCTCGTGAACCAGCTAACAAAGATTGGCGGATATTTTTGAAAGCGTGCCTACCCCCTAATATTGACACCCAAAAATGTATCACTGATTGTAGATTAGAGTCGGATAGTCCTATGACTGACGGAAACAATCAGGAGAACATTGAGCGAATAAACAGGCAACTAGGGTTGTATTTCCCCACCACTGTTAAGTGGAGAAGAATTTTCTCCATAAAACAAAGGGAAAATGAGTTGGCATCTGAATATTTCCATCGGGCCCTGCAAATAATGGATAGATACGTTGGGATATCAGATACAGGGAACGATGCAAATTACAGGGAGGTGGCTGTCTCTGTGCTAATGGACGGACTCAATAAGACAGTAAGGTATAGGGTACAAACATCTTTGCCTGATTGGAGAGGGGCCACAGTAGCTTGTCTTAGAGAGTGCGCAATTGAACACCACAAGAATATTGCTAGGCGTAGAGAACGACAGGAGGAGAGGCTGAGAACTGAAAATATACAGGCTCTTGCAGCAAAGCCTCATCAGCCTAACCCCCAAAACCCTGGTGGTAAGAAAAGACAGAGAATATGTTACACTTGTAGGAAGGAAGGGCATTTTGCCAAAGATTGTAAGAGTAGTAGAACACATAGTCAATATAGACCCCTAGACAGAGAAAACAAGCCACATTATTAAACACATAGACGGGATCAAGGGACATATAGTAAGGAATCACGAGCCATAATAGAAAACACAGATTCGGTTAATGGAAAGAACGGAATAAATGCAACTTTACTCTTTTTGACAAAATTTGCTGGGGTTGAGATGAGGCCTCTAAACTTTTGCTCCTTTCTCAAGCAGAAGTGACCTCTGATTAACTTAACAGGAGTTTTGTTAGAGATGGTATACATATAGAGTGCTCCCGCCCAGGAAGTATGAATTATGTTGGATACCCACGAAGACTAATGTTGCATTTCACTGTTTTAGATGCATGTCCATCACAGGTAGAGGAAATTATCTCAAAGATACCGGGTTCCCTATGAACTTAGAATGGACAGGACACTGGATTGATGGCTGGGATAGTCCCAGTAGAGATATAACACACATAGAAAATTTTTTTTTAGGGAGCAGACCGAGTAGAGAATCATTCCCCGTAGTGCCCAATGCAGTTGTCAAATTTTTTAAAATCCTCTTTGCCTCTACAAACTTATCTGTTGCTAAACTCTATGTGATTTGTCTTCAAAGTTTCCTCTTCCACTCTTGCGTTCACCGACAGGAGGGTCCAACACACCCGATTACAGTTCAGACGGCACATGCCTACTCGGTCCTTCAGAGTTCTGCCCAAATCCAGTATATGTCACCAGCATAAGGACACCAGTATTAATGCAGTGTGCCTGGTCATGCACAAAGGGTGGAGAATGAGAATACTTGTGAAGGGAGACTGTGTACAGACACCGATATACATGATGGTGTGACAGCCTGATGGTGAACGCAAACCTGACAAATTTTCTTTTTATTATTTCCCCTCTCTTTTCGCTTTCCACAGATGGTTTACTTCACACAACTGATAACACACAACAGTAAATTGAAATGAAAAATTTGTGTTCCCTACAGGAAGGGGCAGTCTGGAGGTCAAAAGGGGTATTGCCAGGAGTCCTCAGGACTTTGGACAGGTGGACACGGTAAGCCGGTGGCCCCCAGAGCATATCTTCCAAGTGTAGCTGAGGCGGCACACGGTCTGACTCATCTGGGCAAAGAGGGTATGTGCAAGTTGGTAAGAGCCTACTGGTGTGCACCAGGATTCTCTTCTCATGCAGGTAAGAGAGCAATGACATGTTTTACTTGCTATAGGAAGAATATTGGTAAGACAATACCAACAGAGCCATCCCATATCCCTCCTACAGACGGACCTTTTCAGGTAATACAAATCGATTTCATACAGTTACCACCAGAGCCGGCCCTAGCCACTATGATGCCCTAGGCAAGATTTTGGCTGGTGCCCCCTAGCACCACCGCTGGTTCCGCCTCTGACCTTGCACCTCTTTCCCAGCACCATCACCCCTCACCCATAGCAGTCCTTATTTTGGTGTTTGTACCCCCTATATTTTAAATAGGAACAGTTCGCACATTTGGTGCACAGCCCAAAAAGGGGTGTGTTTTTGCTGGCAAGGGTCATGGCCACACAATAGTAACCCCAATTCCAATTACACCACACAGTACTGCAACTTTATTCACATTTTATCATGCGATAGTGTCCATAATTCATATTATATCCCACAGTAGTATCACTTTACCTTATAAACGTTACTCCTCACAGTAGAGCCCCTTATTCACATTACATCACACTGAATTGCTCCTTATTCACATTACACCACACCCTATTACTCTTTATTCACATTAGACGACACAGTAGTGCCCTTTCTATAATCAATGCCACATAGTAGAGCATCTTATACACATAATGCCACACATTAGTAATGCATTATACACATAATTCCACACAGTAATGCCCCTTACACATTTGAGACACATTATTAATGTCCTTATAAACATAATGTGCCTTACACATTATGACAACCTTTATTAATGCCCTTTTACACATAATGTCCCTTACACATTTGCTGCACATTATTAGTGCCCCCATACACATAATGACACACATACCGTAGTACCGTGTTACACATATGCCGCACATTATTAATGCCCTTATACATATAATGACATACACAGTGCCCCTTTACACATATGTTGCACATTATTAATGCATTTTTACATGACACACATAATACTCCTTACACATATTCCGAACACTACTGCACAACCAACCCACTCACATGAACACAGCACTCACACTGCCACTAACACTGTGACCTCTGTCTCTGCTTGGATACAGATGTGTCCTCATAAATCTTGCCTCAATGCTAACGTCGGGCGCCTTTTTTTTTTTAATGAAAATGCATCTTATTTGCATTGCTATGTGGCTAGGATGCACAAGCAGCTTCTGCTGATTAAACTGATATGCAGCATGCCTATATGCTGTGTGAGACTGTGGCTGTATCTTCATATGAAATGCTACAAACAGAATATAGGCATGCCACATATCATTTTAATCAGCAGAAGCTGCTGATGCCCCTAGACATATCAAATGCCCTAGGCAATTGCCTAGTTTGCCTATGCCTATGGCCGGCTCTGGTTACCACCCTGTAGGAATTTGAAATATTTGTTAGTTTGTATTGATGTATTTTCCAATTGGGTAGAAGCGTTCCCTGCTGCCACAAATACTGCTACGTTCACTGCAAAGAAGATTGTGCAGGAATTTGTGTGTAGATATGGTATCCCTAGAATAATTGAAAGTGATAGGGGTACCCATTTTACAGGTGAAGTCTTTCAGGTCATGTGCAAACTGATGGGAATTAATAGCAAGCTGCACACTCCGTACCGACCACAGGCGAATGCGAAGGTAGAGAAAGTGAACAGCACTATTAAGAACAAGCTGAGCAAAGTGATGGCTGAAACTGGATTACTGTGGCCAGAAGCTTTGCCACTAGTGTTGTACAGCATCAGAACCACTCCCAGGTCTCCACTTAACTTATCACCCTTTGAAATTCTTTTTGGTCGACAACCTCATGTAATGATAGACCCCCAGGATGATTTGAAATGTAATAATGAAGTGACTGTGAAATATTTGGTTGGGATGAGCCAGCAGCTGAGAAATTAACAAAGAAATCTAAAGCTGGTGATTCCTGACCTACCGAACAGTAATTGTCATGACATTGAGCCTGGGGATTATGTGATGATTCGAAATTTCTTACGCTCAGGTTGCCTCATAGACAGGTGGGAAGGACCATACCAAGTCTTGTTAACCAGCACGACAGCATTGAAGGTCGCCGAAAGAGAGACTTGGGTCCACTCGTCCCACTGCAAGAAGGTCGCTGACCCGGAGAGAACTCGTGACAAAGTAGTTTATTGCTCACATTCATCGAGTTTGTGTAATTTGGTAACTGTGTGTTCGAAGTGAACTGTGTGTTCAAAGTAAACTGTGTGTTCAAAGAGCAAGGCAAAGAGACACTAGAGTGTTTGTTCCGGGAAAGTTGAGAGGCAGGACAGTTGAAAGGCATCTGAGCACGGAGAGCAATAAGATCTTGAACAGTTGTCGCACCATTTTCTTTTTTCACCTTCCCCTGCATTTTCCTTTCTTTTCTCCTTCTTATTTTCCTTCTTTCCCCTAACGAAATGGATCTATCACAAGAGACTGCGTTTCGGGTTCTACTAGTAATTCTATTTTTGATCAGGACAATTTGTATTGGTGAGGGTCCCAGAGAGGTCGAGCAGGAATCTGGAATGGGTTCTGATGGCGAGTACGAATTTGTAGGATCGCAGGAGCAGCACATCACTCGAGTAAAGGCTGGTATCAGTAAGCGCTCTGGTAGTCATAGAGCTTGGAGGCACTGTGAAGGGTTATTGTCTGCTGAACTTGTACGCCAGATAGCCAACAGTGGGAGGTATTTTTGGTATAGGTATATCAGTGGAAGCAAGACCATGTGGGTTGGAAGAGTATCGTCAGGGTATTGTGCCCATATCATCCAGCCTGATACTTGTACTGAGCAAATGGGAGAACTAGGGATTGGTTTCTTTACTTGGAAAATTTGTAATATGGTGATGTTATATTTTGTCCCCTATGTTCTCCCAGATGATGCCTATTTCATATGTGGGAGGAAAGCATACAAGTGGCTTGCCCCGAGCTCAGAGGGATTGTGTTATATTGGGAGAGTACTACCGGAGGTCATGACCATAACCCACGATAAGATGAAAGACGTTCACCGCAGTGCTCAGGCTCCTTATACTCATACTCACTATGAACACATCATCAAGAGACACCTCATAGATAGGACAGAGCACGTAGCCTCTGATTTGATCCACGAATCCACCGGGATTCAATTCCTACTCGCATTAGACATCACCCGTACAGCCAGAGGAACTATAAATTATAGTTACATCCATGCGCTAGTGAACTTGATAGATAATATCACTGAGATGTATGATGACACCTTCAGGTATACGGGAATGGAGTTGCAAGCCTAGAAGAAGGAACTGATCCAGCACAGGATGGTCCTTAATTAAATCACAGCCGTGACAGGTGGGTACTGTGTTACTCTGGCAACTCAATATGGTGTGAAGTGCTGTACATATATTACGAACAGCACTGACAACCCCACGGAGATCATCGATTAGAAGATGGACGAGATCTTGCAGTTGAAGTGGGAGTTCAGGAGGAAGCACAACCTTACCTTAGCGACTGTGAGTAATGAACTGACCGGCTGGGTCTCATGGTTGAACCCACGCAAATGGTTCTCAGGTTTAGGAGAGTGGGCTCAAAATGTCATTATGAGTGTGGGGAAGTTTCTCCTTTGTATCCTGGGAGTCATCATAATTATTGGTTTGATATTTAGGTGTGTTCAAATTCTAACGCGGCGCAAGCACGGCACAAATTTGATGAGTCTAAGGAGCGAGGGCCTTGTTACAGCGGCAGATTTAATTTATGATCCATCCATAGAGACAGCGTTATGATAAGGATTGCAAATGAATTTCATGGCCTGTTTCTTTCACACGTTTTTCTTTGTCTCCCCCTCTGCCCAGATACATCCAACTGGAAAAAGACGTCAGCCCTACCCAAAGTGTTTATGTGAATGTATTTTTTTATATATGTGTCTTATCTTCATCTCTGCTACCTCCAGTTAATAGCACACATAGTCGACAGGTGATATCCACATATACTAGCACTCACATATGTTCCCCCTCCATGTATCATCAACTAAATGTGCACCCCATTTGTTGGAACAAGAAGCCGAAAAGAGCTCGGTAGTGTTTGTTGGCCCATTTACAGACCCTTAGTACGGGATGAGAAGGATTAAATGTATACTTCGCAATACCTCAAAGCTTATTTAGAACATATACAGTACGATGATACATGCCCCTCAGACATGGATTCATACATACATGCTTTTTACTATCCCACTAGGTCATACATTTCCCACCTACAACTCTCCCCCGATCATCCAAGCTTCTGTATATATTGTATAGATATTTTTCTGTTTATTGATTAGGTAGTGGCAGTTATTGGTGACTGCCAAAGGGTGGACTGTCGAAGTAAAAAATATTGCAGTACACACATCACGTACAAACTACACACACATGGCCTCCGTGCACGTACTTGCTCTGCCGTGCGTGCACATATTCGGTCCTGCGCATTAGCGCTTGGTATGAGTATTTACGGTAGAGTTTGTGAAAGCATGGAAAAGCCATCAAAACACATTACATATTTAATCCAAACAGTGCACAATGTACACATAGTCTCCCTGCATCACACCAGCAAGTTACAACAGTTTAAATGGTATCAGAACAAAGGGATTCACCATTACAGGATAGGAGGGGACAGAACAAGGTTATAAGGTGGTGTTTGGTATCCAGCTGCAGGGCATTTTAAGAGCAATATTCCGGTGTTGGTTTGCAGAAGATCGCATGCTCCTGCGGATAGTTATGGGCAGGAGCAGAAAATGAATAGGAACTGTATTTACTGTACATTTATTATGCGGCGGGAACCCAGAGGAGACCACCTACAAGTGCATCTGGAACAGACATCGCCCACCTATTCAAACCAACCTATGACCTCTCCTGTACTGTAAATGACCATCCCTGTGTCCAATGGACAAAGAGATTACAGTATCCATTGTGTTAAGTTTTGGAAGATTGTATAAAAGAGCCAGCTGCATGCTTGGTCACACACAGACTCTTAAGGTCATCTGCCTGATGACTGAGGACCAGACTGGGAAGCGCAGGCGGAACCAAACACGTATGTACCATTGACTGTAGCCATTATTCTATTGTATTGTATTGTTTATATTGTAACCCCCTGCTAGTAAAGAACCATTGGTGGGTTAGACCCCAACTTAGTTTTGAATTACAACTGGTGTCGTGTCCCATTTCCTTGCTAAAGGTTTAAAGTGTATTTACAGCCACTCGGGCTGCTGCATTGTGTTAACAGCGTGTAGGCCTGTGTACGCAAACTGTGTAATCACTACGCCCTTTCGGCGTACATACGCAAAGTGCGTACACTGTATGAACTTGTGTACGTAAGGTTTGTGAATAATATAAAGATGAAAGGTTAATTACAGCGGCCGCAGCGGCTCAATATTAAAGTGTAATAAGTGTGTTTAAAGTATAGCTTTTAGTCCTGTATGTAAATCAGCATTTACAATAGTTGTTTTTCACTAAGCGGTTGACTTCTGATAATTCCCGTTCACATGGTATTACAGCGCGCACAGGCGCTAAAAGTGGTTGTCTCGGTCCTTGCTCAGACATACACTAGGAAAGGACTCTGTAGCGCCATTTGTATAAACTTGCATATGGGTGACCGCCAAAAGACACAGGTGCATTCGCTTTTCTGTGCGACTCAGAAACAGGCCCTACATTAAGATTGCCTGTGTACACAGTGCAGCAAGAAGTGCAGCTCCTGCTTGTCTGCACCTCTGGAGGATTTCCTCATAAACTGAGCTGGTTGTGCGGCTACCACATAATACTGCGGGAAGTGCGAGATTCCTGGCTCTGACCTCGCCCCCCCGGCCAGCTATATCCTCGTATTATTATACAACGTATTCTTCAAGTAAATTTCAATATCTGTATTTTTCAGCTCCAAGTACTATTCCACTCAATCTCAGAAGAAAGAATAAACAATTTTAATTCAGGTAGAAAATTCAGGTCCCAAGTAGGGACACCAGCTTTCCATTTTGTGACCCAGGGTGTGGTCAGGGGGTGTGACCTAAACCAGGCGTGGCCAACCAGTCAGAGACAAAGAGCCAAAAAATCTTGTTAGGTAAGTCAAAGAGCCGACATCGAGCAGAAGGCGCGTGTGCAAAAATGGGGTGTGGCCTTGTACCTGCTAGGCCACGCCCATGCTATAAAATACATTGAAAAAGCCAGAGCCACATGAAATACATTTTAAAACCAGATCCAACATAAAATACATTGAAAAAGCCAGATACACATAAAGTATATTGAAAAAGCCAGATTCACAAAGTATATTGAAAAACCCAGATTCCCATAATACACTTTAACTCCTCCATGTGTCACTCCAGCCAGCTCCCCCATGTGTCACTCCAGCCAGCTCCCCCATGTGTCACTCCAGCCAGGACCCTCTTGTATCACTCCAGCCCACTCTCGTGTCACTACAGCCAGCTCCCCCATGTGTCACTCCTGCCAGCACCCTCCTGTGTCACTCCAGCCAGCTCCCCATGTGTCAATGTGTCACTCCCCCATTGTCTCTCCTGCCAAGACCCTCCTGTGTCTCTCCAGCCAGCTCCTCCATGTGCTACTCCTGCCAGCACCCTCTTGTGTTACTCCAGCCAGCTCCCCCATATGTCAATGTGTCTCTCCTGCCAGCACCCTCCTGTGTCACTCCAGCCAGCTCCCCCATGTGTCAATGTGTCACTCCCCCATTGTCTCTCCTGCCAGCACCCTCCCGTGTCACTCCAGCCAGCTCCTCCATGTGTCAATGTGTCACTCCCCCATTGTCTCTCCTGCCAGCACCCTCCTGTGTCTCTCCAGCCAGCTCCTCCATGTGTCACTGTGTCACTCCCCCATTGTCTCTCCTGCCAGCAACCTCCTGTGTCACTCCAGCCAGCTCCCCCATGTGTCACTGTGTCACTCCCCCATTGTCTCTCCTGCCAAGACCCTCCTGTGTCTCTCCAGCCAGCTCCTCCTTGTGTCAATGTGTCACTCCCCCATTGTCTCTCCTGCCAAGACCCTCCTGTGTCACTCCAGCCAGCTCCCCCTTGTGTCACTGCAGTACACCCTCATATGTCACCAAAGCTGCCCCCCAACTCGTGCCATTGCAGCAGCCCCTTATATGTCCTCTGTTTGCCGGTGGCTCCCTCAGTTCTTCGTCCCCGTAGTGTTGCTGCATGTCGAGCTGGCATGCAGCAGTTTCCAGATCTGTTGTGGTCATGTGACTTTGAGTGTCAGGAGCCACATCTGAATAAAGAAAGAGCCGCATGTGGCTCAAGAGCCACGGGTTGGCCACTGTTGACCTAAACAATGGCGGGTTACAGCCATTTTATTGGTCAGACTTCAGGCTATTATCTAAACACTCTAGCTTCCTCACACTTCAGAGGCCAGTTTTGCCCCTATATTTAGCCCAGAGCTCCCTAATAGTCTTATATGCCAGCCCAGAGCCCACTAATAGCCCTTTATATGGGTTGGGGCAGCGAGATCGGCAGTCAGGATCCCGGAGGTCAGCATACTGACCCCAGGAACCCGACTGCAGAATGCCGAAGTGGAGGGAAGGCAGCGCAGCGGGCTCCGTGGCTTGCTGTGCCTGCCGCAGGTTATATTGCCACTCGATGGGTTTCGTGCACACCCACGAGTGGGAATAGTCCATGTTAGTCGGCATGCCGACTGTTGGCCGTTTGATCACCCGGGATCCCGACGTCGGCATGGTGACCGCCAGGATCCTGGATGGCGGTCACATGACCGCATCCCCTTTATATGCCACAGAACCCCAGCATGCCATTATATCCTCAAAGCCTCCTCATGCCCCTGTATACATCACTGTAAACATGGAAAATCGATGGAAATCTTAAAGTTGTGTTACAGGAGCTAAAACACATTTTCTAAAAGCTGATTTTTTTAATATTTAATTTTTAATTGTAAGTAAATGTGCGTTTTAGCCCTGGAAACACAACATCAATCTAGCCCGATTGTCACCGATTTGTAGTCAATGAAAATCAATGAAAAACGTCCTTTAGTAAATATAGCTGTGCGTCTAGCAAGGAGAGTTTGCACCATAGAGCGTACAGTGATGGTGAGGAATGGTGGGGTTGCAGCCTTACAGGACCTGTTGGGCATCCTTGAACCAGTGTCATCACTATCGGGGTGCAGACGGCAACAAGTGACACCATCCAAAGGGACGACACCAAAACAGTACAGCCGCTCTGCTATTTTGATGTCACCCCCTCGGATGCTGTGCTGGGAGAGGCTGGTCCCGGAGTCCTAGATAAGCTCCCAACACTCGGTGTAATACACCAGGGGGTGTGGCGGTGCGCTGTCTGAGGGTCACACGCTGTGCCGGGGATGAACAACCGTAGATGAAATGGCGACAGGTAGACACAATGTCAGGATACGATAAGTCTCACTTCATGTAACACTACCGAGGAGACGTTTGGAAAGTAAAAGCTTTAATCTGCTGCAGACGATAAATCCGGCACTTTCCAGTGTCTTCATGTCACGTTGCTGAGCTGCCTGCGCCTTATTTGTGCAGATCTCAGGCAAAGTCTCTTTATTGTTACAGATAATGTAGCACCGTCTGCTGAGGATCCTCTCATTCACCAGCCGGAGCGGGGGGTTGATTGTGCTTCTGTGAAAGGATGAATGTGTGTTATACAATGACCTACAGCAACAAGAAATTCAACAAAATGTGCTGAAGTATAACAGCAGAAATACACATAAATATCAGAATAGATGAAATAAGTAGAAAGAAAGAAAAAAAAACAGCTGCAGTCAGACTACTTGGCCAGTAACCCTTAACCAGTCTCCGATCATCTCTTGCTACTGCAACCTCCTGACAGCCGGCACCCATATATCCCGCACTGCAAACCATCTGATCTTCCTCCCTCACCACACCACTCCATACCTGCTCTCATCATCTCCTGCCTTATCTATTGTAATCTCCTGACATCCGGTTCCCATCTGTCTCTCACTGCAATCCATCTGATCTTCCTCCCTCACCACACCACTCTATACCTGCTCTATTCATCTCCTGCCTTATCTACTGTAGTCTCCTGATATCCGAAACCCATCTATCCCTCACTGCAATCCATCTGATCTTCCTCCCTTGTCACACCACTCCCTAAACTGCTCTCATCATCTCCTGCCTTAGCTACTGCAACCTCCTGACAGCTGGCACCCATCTATCCCTCACTGCAATCCATCTGATCTTCCTCCCTCACCACACCACTCTATACCTGATCTCATCATCTCCTGCCTTATCTACTGTAGTCTCCTGATATCCGAAACCCATCTATCCCTCACTGCAATCCATCTGATCTTCCTCCCTCACCACACCACTCTATACCTGATCTCATCATCTCCTGCCTTATCTACTGTAGTCTCCTGATATCCGAAACCCATCTATCCCTCACTGCAATCCATCTGATCTTCCTCCCTCACCACACCACTCTATACCTGATCTCATCATCTCCTGCCTTATCTACTGTAGTCTCCTGATATCCGAAACCCATCTATCCCTCACTGCAATCCATCTGATCTTCCTCCCTTGTCACAGCACTCCCTTAACTGCTCTCATCATCTCCTGCCTTAGCTACTGCAACCGCCTGACAGCTGGCACCCATCTATCCCTCACTGCAATCCATCTGTTCTTCCTCACTTGTCACAGCACTCCCTAAACTGCTCTCATCATCTCCTGCCTTAGCTACTGCAACCGCCTGACATCCGGAACCCATCTATCCTCACTGCAATCCATCTTATCTTCCTCCCTCACCACTCCATACCTGCTCTCATCATCTCCTGTCTTAGCTACTGCAACCTCCTAACAGCCGGCACCCATCTATCAAGGGGTATCCATCTGATCTTCCTCCCTCATCACACCACTCCCTAAACTACACTCATTATCACCTGCCTTAGCTACTACAACCTCGTGACATCCGGAACCCATGTGTCCCTCACTGCAATCCATCTGATCTTCCTCCCTCACTACAACACTTCATACCTGCTCTCATCATCTCCTGCCTTAGCTTCTGTAATCTGACAGCCAGCACCCATCTATCCCTTACTGCAATCCATCTGATCTTCCTCCTTCACCACACCACTCCATACCTGCTCTCATCATCTTCTGCCTTAGCTACTGTAATCTCCTGACATCCGGAACCCATTTATCCCACACTGTGTCACGCTCTGCGTACGTTGGGGTTCTGACAACCGAGTTTTGGCTGAAGGGACAGCTACCTGTGAGGAGAGTAAACGAGGTGGCTGAATGTAATTCCTCATCATGGGGTGGAGGCCAAGCTAATTGTTAACATTGGCCGGAAGGCGTAAAGGAAAAGGAGGACTCCGTAGGAAGGTAACCGTAGTTTTAATGAATAATCAGGCTGTGCACGAATATTGAAGAAATTGACGAAACTGGAAGAATTAGAGTCTATGGTCAAATGACTTGGAGAGTGAAGCTGAAGAACTCCGGTAAAGAAGAACTGAAGACTGTGATTAAAAGACGAGGCTGAAGAACTTGGATTTTGAAGATATGAAGACTTGTGATTTGTTATTGAAAGACAAGGCTGAAGAACTTGGACTTTGAAGAAATAAAGACTTGTGATGTGTGATTGAAAGACGAGGCTGAAGAACTTGGACTCTGAAGAAATGAAGACATGTTATTTGTGATTGAAAGACGAGGTAACCGATAGATGAGAGCAACCAGGACCAGGGCACCAGAAGTAACCTGGGAGCACAGAGTTGGAGAACCTTTCACAAGGAAGTAACTTGAAGCACTGGCAATCTCCCTCTGGGCCAGCCCCCTTTTGTAAGGGGAGAACACGCAGGATTGGTTGGACACAGTATGGGAACTTAGGGGGTCATTCTGAGCAGATCGCACGCTGCAGTTTATCGCAGCGCAGCCATCGGGTCAGAACTGCACGTGTGCAGGTGCCACAGTGCGCCAGCACCACAGTGCGCCGGTGCATGCCAGATGGCGCAGTCTGGCCAATGCAGGCATTGGCTGGACCGTGCGGGGGGTGGGCCGCAGCGGCTGCATGATATCACACGCAGCCGCTGTGCGACGAGTAGCTCCTGGCCAGCACGCTAAAGCTGCGCTGGCTGGGAGCTACTTCTAAAGTGCAAAAGCATCGCCGCTGTACGATGCTTTTGCACTTCTGCGGGGGGAGGGGGGGCGGCACTAACATGCGGGGCGGGATAGCCCTGTGCTGGGCGTCCCCCCGCATGTCTATTGTCATGATTGTAGCCCTGCAAAATTTTGCAGGGCTACGATCAACTCGGAATGACCCCCTTAATTGGTAATACTCTGGTCTCCCACATGGCTGCCCCCCAGCACAGGAGGCATACTCAGCTGTTAGCACACAGCTTTAGCCAGCTTCTGTCTCTGACACACTATACTCTGTCACACTAGAGGACCTTACCTCAGCAATCCCTGCCACAGCGTCCGGCTCTCCAGACCCCCGGCCCCCTGCAGCCGCACATCCGACCAGGAGGACCCGCTGCCAACATCTCCCTGCTGCCGCAGCCGCGCCAACCAGCGGGACAACAACCCCCGGGAGCACCAGCCGGAGGTAAGGCTCCGGAGCCTGACAGTACTCCCCCTTTTTAGGGTGGGCTCCGAACACCCTTGTGCTTTCATTGGGTTCTTGGTATAAAAGGCCCGGACTAATCTTGGAGCGTGGACGTCCTCTTCAGAAACCCAGGACCTTTCCTCTGGTCCATATCCCTTCCAATCAATAAGATATTGGAGACGACCATATCTTTTACGACAGTCAAGGATCCTATGAACTTCAAATTCTTCTCCTTGAGCAGCTTGCACTTTGGGAGGTCTAGGGAGCGCAGCCCGAAAACGGTTAAGTATGAGAGGCTTCAGTAAGGAGATGTGAAATGCTTTTAGGATTTTCAAGTACGGAGGCAACGTCACTTTGTATGCTACTGGATTCAATACTTTTTCAATAGGATATGGTCCAATGAATCTGGGGCCAAATTTCTTGGAAGGGACTTTGAGTCTTATGTTTCGAGTAGAAATCCAGACTTGATCCCCCACTTTGAGACTAGGGACAGCCTTCTGTTTCCGATCTGCAAAAAATTTGTATTTATTGGATGTTTTAAGCAAAGCCTCACGAACTTGTCTCCACATCTTAGTGAATTGCTGAAGGGCTAACTCTGCGGCAGGTACTTCGAGAGCTGGAAGAGATTGAAAAACAGGAACACGTGGATGAAGTACATAATTCACATAAAAGGGTGTGGAATGGGTAGCAGAATGGTAAAGATTATTATGACCGAATTCAGCAAATGGAAGATAAATAGTCCAGCCAATCATCCTGAGAAGAAGACATGAAGAGTCATAGAAAAGTCTCTAAGTCTTGGTTCACTCTCTCAGTCTGGCCATCCGATTGGGGATGGTATGCAGAGGAGAAACTTAATTTCATTCCAAGGGCTGAACTCAGTGCTCTCCAGATTTTAGCCACAAATTGAGGCCCTCGATCAGAAACTATCGCTTGTCAAAGTCCATGTAACCAGAAGATGTCTGATATGAACAATTTCGATTGCTGTGTAGTGGTTGGAAGACCTGTGAGTGGGACAAAGTGTGCTATCTTGGAAAATTGGTCCACAATGACCCAAATGGTGTTTTGTCCTCTGGAGACAGGCAGGTCAGTTATAAAATCCATGGAGATGTGTGTGCAGGGTTTTTGTGGAAGCGATAGCGAATGAAGAAGACCAGATGGGGATCCTCTTAGACTTTTATGTTGGGCGCACTTTAGGCAGTCAGCTATGAATTCCAAAACATCCGTCTTCACATGAGGCCACCAATAAGAGCGTTGGATGAACTTAAATGTCTTGAGGGTACCTGCATGACCCATACAAGGTGAGGTATGAGACCACGTGAGCAGTTTTTTTTTAGTTCTGGTGCAACGAAGGTTCTTCCCGATGGAGGAAGTGAAGTAGTATGAGTTGCAGCAAAGGAAGCAGGATCTATGATGAATTGTCTGTCCGGAAGATCTATGGATCATCTGAATTCAATGAATGAGAAAGTGCATCTGCTTTCCGATTAAGAGACCCTGGACGATAACTGAGCTTGAAAAAAAAAAGGAGAAGAAGAGTGCCCACCTGGCTTGCCGTGGGTTTAAACATTGGGCGGTCTGAAGATATAAAAGATTTTTGTGATCTCTGGTTACAGAGATTGGGTGCTGAGCTCCTTCCAGCAAGTACCTCCACTCCAGAGGCGGAACTACCGCCAGTGCAACCAGTGTGTTGCACTGGGGCCCGCCTCTGTCCAGGGGCCCAAAGCATGTAATGAGTCAAACTGACTCATTACATGCCGCTGTGCGCTGCGGGCAACCGCTGCCCGCAGCGCACAGCCGCCCGGAGAGAGGAGAGGAGCAGCGGTACGGGGGGGAAGGAGGTGGAGGAGGGAGCCGCAGCAGCGCTTTACTACTGGTGGAGGCGCTGCTGCTGCTGCCCCTCTGCTTCACTATAGGCTGTCTTCCGAGAACAGCCTATAGTGAAGCAGAGGGGCAGCAGCAGCAGCGCCTCCACCAATAACACAGCGCTGCTGCGGCTCCCTCCTCCATCTCCCTCCTCCTCCTTCTCTCCAGCCCGGGAATCATCTGACGCTGCACCGAGGAGCCTGAGCCAGCGGAGAGGGTAAGTATAATTCTTCTTTCTTTCTGTCTCTTTCTTTCTTTCTTTGTTGGGACTGCCTGCCGCTATGTGTAAAAATGGGGGACTGCCTGCCGCTATGTGTAAAAAGGGGGAATCTGCCTGCCGCAATGTGTAAAAAGGGGGAATCTGCCTGCCGCAATGTGCAAAAACGGGGGACTGCCTGCCGCAATGTGTAAAAATGGGGAATCTGCTTGCCGCAATGTGTAAAAACGGGGGACTGCCTGCCACAATGTGTAAAAAGGGGGAATCTGCCTGCCGCAATGTGTAAATGGGGGGACTGCCTCCCGCTATGTGTAAAAATGGGGAATCTGCCTGCCGCTATGTGTAAAAAGGGGGAATCTGCCTGCCGTAATGTGTAAAAAGGGGGACGCTGTCTGCTGTAATGTGTAACAAGGGCACGCTGTCTGCCGTAATGTGTAAAAAGGGGACGCTGTCTGCCGTTATGTGTAAAAAGTGCACGCTGTCTGCCGTAATGTGTAAAAAGGGGGACGCTGTCTGCCGTTATGTGTAAAAAGTGTATGCTGTCTGCCGCTATGTTTAACAAGGGCACGCTGTCTGCCGTTATGTGTAAAAAGTGTACGCTGTCTGCCGCTATGTGTAACAAGGGCACGCTGTCTGCCGTTATGTGTAAATAGGGGACGCTGTCTGCCGTTATGTGTAAAATGTGCACGCTGTCTGCAGTAATGTGTAAAAAGGGGGACGCTGTCTGCCGTAATGTGTAAAAAGGGGACGCTGTCTGCCGTAATGTGTAAAAAGAGGAATCTGTCCGCCGTAAGGTGTAAAAGGGTCTCTACCTGGTGTAGTGGTGCTACTGTGCGGCGTAATTTGAAGAATGGAGACTACTGTGCACCGTTTTATGAATTGGTATTATTTTGTGGCCACACCCCTTCCCCACGAAGCCACGCCACTATGTATTTTTGCGCGCGCCTACGGCGCACACTGCCACTGTTTTGCATGCATGGGTGGGGCTCCGATGCCGTTTCTTGCACACAGTGCTAAAATGTCTAGTTACGGCACTGTTGCTAGGTATCCATTTCTCTGGCCCTGAGCAGGTCCCCCTCACCAGATCCTCTCCAGGGGTGAAGGGGTGGACTTGGATGGGATGTGGGGGGCCCAAAGCATTTTGTCGCACCTGGGCCCACCGCTCGCTAGTTCCGCCACTGCTCCACTCTTCAAAAGCAAGTTTTATGGCGAGCAATTCTTGTTCCCCAATGGCGTAGTTTTGTTCTGCCGGAGAGAATCTTCGGGAAAAATAGGCACAAGGATGAGCTTTCTGATCCTCGAAGAACTGGGATAAGATGGACCCCACTCCTACTGAAGAAGCATCCACCTCTACCTGAAAAGGACGACTAAGATCAGATTGCCGAAGAATAGGAGCTGACATGAAAGCCTCTTTCAGAAACGAAAAGGCTTTTAGTGCCTCAGGTGGCCAAGCTGCAGAATTAGACCCTTTTTTTATTAGTGCAGTAATCGGAGCAATGATGGAGGAGTAATCTTTAATGAACTTCCTATAGAAATTGGCGAATCCCCAAAAACGCTGGATTCCCTTCAGAGTGGTAGGAAGGGTCCAGTTTCTGATTGCTTGGACTTTGGCAGGATCCATCTGTAATTCCCTTCCAGAAATTATGTACTGTAACCTAAGAAAGGGATGGAGGACACCTCAAACGTGCACTTCTCCAGTTTACAAAAGAGTCAATTTTTCCTTAGACGTCTCAAGACTTCTCTGACCTGTTCCCGATGGACCTTCAGATCTTTGGAAAATATTAGAATATCGTCCAGATACACAACCAGGCACTTATAGAGGAGATCTCAAAATAATTTGTTGACATAATTCTGGAAGACTGCTGGAGTATTGCATAAGCCAAAGGGCATCACCAGATATTTGTAATGCCCATCGCGTGCGAATGCGTATAAGGTTATAAACTCCACGAAGGTCCAGTTTGGTGAAAATGGTAGTCCCCTTTACTCGGTCAAATAGTTTGGGAATCAAGGGCAAGGGGTATCTGTTCTCAACTGTAACTTCGTTGAGTCCCCGGTAGTCGATGCAAGGCAATAGACCCCATCCTTCTTAACAAAAAAAACCCTGCTCCGGCTGGAGAAAGGGCAAAGGAACCATTTGGCCAAATTCTCCTGTATATACTCAGACATCGCTTGTGTTTCCGGGAGAGATAAAGGGTATACGTTCGGCCTCTGGGAGGTGTTTTACCAGGCAGTAAATCGATAGGGCAGTCCCAACTTCGGAGACGTCCAGAAAGGGCTGATAGGCATCCAGGAGATCAGTGGAGTGTAGGGTAAGGAGTGGCTAGACGGTGGATAAACAGCTTCGAGAACGTGACTTCCACCAAGCGAGTACATCCACAGTTTGCCAATCCAAGCGGAGGTTGTTCTCCTGTAACCATGGGAATCCTAGGATTATTTTTTGAGAGGCTTTGGGAATTACCAGGAAAGAGATAGCTTCAGAATGGAGAATACCAACTTTCATCTTCAGAGGAACCGTACGGTGGGTGATGATCCCTTCAGGGATAAAACTTCCATCAACCGCGGTGATAGAAATAGCTCACTTCAAACGAATGGTTGGTATTTCAGACTGTTGGACTAAGGCGGAAGTAATGAAACTTTCTGCAGCTCCAGAATCCAAAAGTACTGCAACATGAAGGGAGATAGAGGGAAGTTCCAGACATACAGCCAACAGTGATTACTTCCTGGTAAATTGGTTGGGGAATGCTCCTAGCTTAACCTCTCCTGCGTAAGCTAGGAGCGGGAGTTTCCTGGTTGCTGAATACAAGACTTAACTAAGTGGTCGACCGCCCCACAATACATGCAGAGGTTGCCCTTTCTGCGTCTTTCACGTTCCTCATTGGTGAGATGAGAGCGGTTGACCTACATGATTTCTTCAATAAACGGTAAGGATGGTCTAGTAGTGGGACGGGCCCAAGGTTTGGGTCGCTCGAACCTTGTTCTCTCAAGACAGCACTCCTTGTATCGTAGATCAATCTTGTTACATAAAGAAATTAGCTGATCGAGCTTAGCTGGCACATCCTGAGTGGCCAGGTCATCTTTAATTTTGTCGGAGAGACCGTTCCAAAAGGCGGCAATGAGAGCCTCTTAATTCCAGCCCACTTCAGAAGACAGTATGGAATTGGATCACGTACTGTGCACTGGAATGAGTTCCCTGACACAGGAGCAGAATCTCCAAACAGGCAGAGGTGGTCCGGCCTAGCCCGTCAAAGATTTTACGAAAGGTTGCCACGAATTCTGGGTAATTCGAGAGTATGGGACCAGCTCTCTCGCACAAGGGCGAAGCCCAATCCAGAGCTGGTCCGGTCAGAAGTGAAATGATGTATGCGATTTTGGTCCGATCAGATGGAAAGTTAGCTGACTGAAGCTCAAACTGGATCTCGCATTGATTGAGGAACCCTCGGCATTGCTTTGGACTACCATCAAATTTGCTGGGTGGCGGTAGTTGTAAACGAGGAACTGGAATCGACAAAGGAGGATTAGGTGCTGGTAGATTGGAAGCTGGAGCTGGAGTCCGAGATGTGGATATAGCTGTGTGAAGAGAATCCAAACGAGTGGTCATATTCTGCATGAACTGTACAATCTGCTCCTGCATGGCCTCCTGTTTATTTAGACGAGACAGAATATCTACAGAGGCATCGCACCCGGTAGCCTGCTCACTTGCCGGATCCATTGGGCCAGTGCTTACTGTCACGCTCTGCGTAAGTTGGGGTTCCGACAACCGAGTTTTGGCTGAAGGGACAGCTACCTGTGAGGAGAGTAAACGAGGTGGCTGAATGTAATTCCTCCTCATGGGGTTGAGGCCAAACTAATTGTTAACGTTGACCGGAGGGCGTAAAGGAAAAGGAGGTCTCCGTAGGAAGGTAACTGTAGTTTTAATGAATAACAGGCTGTACACGAATATTGGAGCAATTGACGAAACTGGAAGAATTAGAGTCTATGGTTAAATGACTTGAAGAGTGAAGCTGAAGAACTCCGGTAAAGAGGAACTGAAGACTGTGATTAAAAGACGAGGCTGAAGAACTTGGACTTTGAAGAAATTAAGACTTGTGATTTGTGATTGAAAGACGAGGCTGAAGAACTTGTACTTTGAAGAAATGAAGACTTGTGATTTGTGATTGAAAGACGAGGCTGAAGAACTTGGACTTTGAAGAAATTAAGACTTGTGATGTGTGATTGAAAGATGAGGCTGAAAAACTTGGACTTTAAAGAAATGAAGACTTGTGATTTGTGATTGAAAGACGAGACTGAAGAACTTGGACTTTAAAGAAATGAAGACGTCTGCGAGAACTGCCGTTAGCACCTGGAGCTCCTCTACGACCTGGGCCCCCGAGAGCGCTTCCACGAGTGGCGACGGACTTAGACAGCAGGACTGCAGCAGCGTTTAGGTAACCGATAGATGAGAGCAACCAGGATCAGGGCACCAGAAGTAACCTGGGAGCACAGTGCTGGAAAACCTTTCACAAGGAGGTAAATTGAAGCTCTGGCTCTCTCCCTCTGGGCCAGCCCCCTTTTGTAAGGGGAGAACACGCAGGATTGGCTGGACACAGAGTTGGAACTTAATTGGTAATGCTCTGTTCTCCAACATGGCTGCCCCCAGCACTGGAGACATACTCAACTGTTAGCACACAGCTTTAGCCAGCTTCTGACTGACACACTATACTGTGTCACATTAGAGGACCTTACCACAGCGATCCCCACTGCAGCACCCGGCTCTCCAGACCCCCGGTCCTCGGCAACTGCACATCCGTCCAGGAGGACCGGCCGTCAGCAGCTCCCTGCCGCCGCAGCCGCGCCAACCAGCGGGACGTCAACCCCCGGGAGCACCCGCCGGAGGTAAGGCTCTGGAGCCTGACACACTGCAATCCATCTGATCTTCCTCCCTCATCACCCCACTCCCTAAACTACAGTCATCATCTCCTGCCTTAGCTACTGCAACCTCGTGACATCCGGAACCCATGTGTCCCTCACTGCAATCCATCTGATCTTCCTCCCTCACCACACCTCTCCATACCTGCTCTCATCATCTCCTGCCTTAGCTACTGCAACCTCCTGACAGCCAGCACCCATCTATCCCTCACTGCAATCCATCTGATCTTCCTCCCTCACCACATCACTCCATACCTGATCTCATCATCTCCTGCCTTAGCTACTGTAATCTCCTGACAGCCGGCACCCATCTTTCCCTCACTGCAATCCATCTGATCTTCCTCCCTCGTCATACTACTCCATACCTGCTCTCATCATCTCCTGCCTTAGCTACTCCAACCTCCTGACAGCCGGCATCCATCAATCCCTCACTGCAATCTATCTGATCTTCCTCCCTCATCACACCACTCCGTACCTGCATTCATCATCTCCTGCCTTAGCTACTGTAATCTCCTGACAGCCGGCACCCATCTATCCCTCACGGCAATCCATCTGATCTTCCTCCCCGCCACACCACTCCATACTTGCTCACATCATCTCCTGCCTTAGATACTGCAACCTTCTGACAACCGGCACCCATCTATCCCTCACTGCAATCCATCTGATCTTCCTCCCTCAATACACCACCCCATACCTGCTCTCATCATCTCCTGATCAGCTACTGCAACCTCCTGACATCCGGACCCCTTCTATCCCTCAATGCAATCTATCTGATCTTCCTCCCTCGTCACACCACTCCCTACCTGCTCTCATCATCTCCTGCCTTAGCTACTGTAATCTCCTTACAGCCGGCACCCAACTATCCCTCACTGCAATCCATCTGATCTTCCTCCCCCGCCACACCACTCCATACCTGCTCTCATCATCTCCTGCCTTAGCCACTGCAACCTCGTGACATCCGGAACCCATCTATCCCTCACTGCAATCCATCTGATGCTCCTCCCTCTTCACACCACTCCCTCCCTGCTCTGATCATCTCCTGCCTTAGCTACTGCAACCTCCTGACAGCCGGCACCCATCTATACCTCACTGCAGGGCCGGCTCCAGGCACTTTCCAATAAAGTGGCTGAACAGTGCGCCACACTTAATGGGTGCCACTAGCTCTCCCTGTCATATTGGAGCCTGCTGCAGCAGCATCCGTCCCGTGGCCCACCTCCCACTGTATTTCACAGCCCTCATGTAAGCGGCGCCAGCCCTTGAGCCAATCAGAGCTCACGGATCGGCAGCTAAAGCTCTTGTTTGGCTGTTGGACCACAAGCTTTGTTTGGCTCATGGACTGGCACCTATTTGAATCTAGACACCGCCGTCGCCCGCTGGAGACTGAGGGGCACGAGAGGCACACGCTGCGCTCTCCTCCCTTCCCTCAAGAACAATCAGCAGCAGCGTGGTGACCGCTGAGCAGCACTTTGGGAGGGGAGGGGCACTGTGGTGACATGTTTATCTGGTATTGGGGGCATATCTGGCACTGTTGGGACATGTGTATTTGGCACTGTGGGCATATATGTATCTGGCACTGTGGGGCATATATGTATCTGGCACTGTGGGGACATGTGTATCTGGTACTGCTGGGGGGCATATCATGTGTATCTGGCACTGCTGGGGCATATCATGTGTATCTGGCACTGCTGGGAGGCATATCATGTGTATCTGGCACTGCTGGGGCGCATATCATGTGTATCTGGCACTGCTGGGGGGGCACCTAATATGTATCTGGCACTGCTGGGGGTCATATGTCTATCTGGCACTGCTGGGGGGCATATCATGTCTATCTTGTACTGATGGGGGCATATCATGTCTATCTGGCACTGCAGTACTGGAGCCCATATGTATATCTGGCACTACATTGGGATCATTATGTGTATCTGGCAATATACTGGAGACATTATGTGTATCTGGCACTGCTATGGGGCATATCATGTGTATCTGGCACTATACTGGAGACATTATGTGTATCTGGCACTGCACTACTGGGGTCATTATGTGTCTGACATTATACTGGAGACATTATGTGTATATGACACTATACTGGAGACATTATGTGTTTCTGCCACTATATTGGAGACATTATGTGTATCTGGCACTATACTGGAGACATTATGTGTTTCTGCCACTATATTGGAGACATTATGTGTATCTGGCACTATAGTGGGGTCATTATGTGTATCTGACATTATACTGGGGTCATTATGTGTATATTATTTATTTATTTATTTATTAACAGTTTCTTATATAGCGCAGCAAATTCCGTTGCGCTTTACAATTTGAAATAACAATAACAAAATGGGTGATAACAAACAGTCATAGAGGTAGGAAGGCCCTGCTCGCAAGCTTACAATCTATAGAGTATATGACACTATACTGGAGTCATTATGTGTATCTGACACTATACTGGAGGCATTGGGGGTCATTCCGAGTTGTTCGCTCGTTAGATTTTTTCGCAACGGAGCGATTAGTCGCAAACTGCGCATGCGCAATGTTCGCAGTGCGCCTGCGCCAAGTAAATTAGCTCAACAGTTTGTTATTTTACTCACGGCCTAACGAAGATTTTTCATCGTTCTGGTGATCGGAGTGTGATTGACAGGAAGTGGGTGTTTCTGGGCGGAAACTGGCCGTTTTATGGGTGTGTGCGAAAAAACGCTGGCGTTTCAGGGAAAAACGCGGGAGTGTCTGAAGAAACGGGGGAGTGTATGGGCAAACGCTGGGTGTGTTTGTGACATCAAACCCGGAACGAAACTGACTGAACTGATCGCAGTGTAGGAGTAAGTCTCGAGCTACTCAGAAACTGCTAAGAAATTTCTATTCACAATTCTGCTAATCTTTCGTTTGCAATTTTGCTATGCTAAGATACACTCCCAGAGGGCGGCGGCTTAGCGTGTGCAAAGCTGCTAAAAGAAGCTAGCGAGCGAACAACTCGGAATGAGGGCCATTATGTGTATATGACACTATACTGGAGTCATTATGTGTATCTGGCACTATACTGGAGACATGTGTATCTGGTACTATACTGGAGACATTATGTGTATCTGACACTATACTGGAGACATTATGTGTATCTGGCACTATACTGGAGACATTATGTGTATCTGACACTATACTGGAGACATTATGTGTATCTGGTACTATACTGGAGACATTATGTGTATCTGACACTATACTGGAGACTTTATGTGTATCTGGTACTATACTGGAGACATTATGTGTATCTGACACTATACTGGAGACATTATGTGTATCAGGCACTATACTGGAGACATTATGTGTATCTGGCACTATACTGGAGACATTATGTGTATCTGGCGCTATACTGGAGACATTATGTGTATCTGGCACTATACTGGTAAAATTATGTGTATCTGACACTAAACTGGTAACATGTGTATCTGGCACTATACTGGGGACATTATGTGCATCTGACACTATACAGGAGACATTGGGGGTGATTCCGAGTTGTACGCTCGCTAGCTGCCTTTAGCAGCATTGCACACGCTAGGCCGCCGCCCTCTGGGAGTGTATCTTCGCTTAGCAGAATTGCGAACGAAAGATTAGCAGAATTGCGAATAGAAAATTCTTAGCAGTTTCTGAGTAGCTCGAGACTTACTCCTACACTGTGATCAGCTCAGCCCGTTTCGTTCCTGGTTTGACGTCACAAACACGCCCTGCGTTCGGACAGTCACTCCCCCGTTTCTCCAGACACTCCCGCGTTTTATCCTGACACGCCTGCGTTTTTCCGTACACTCCCAGAAAACGGTTTCCGCCCAGAAACACCCACTTCCTGTCAATCACACTCCGATCACTTCAACGATGAAAATTCTTCGTTCTGCCGTGAGTAGATCTACTAAGTTTTGAGCTAAAATACTTAGCGCATGCGCACTGTGTACCATGTGCATGCGCATTTTCGCATTAATCGCTCCTTTGCAAAAATCGTCAACGAGCGAACAACTCGGAATCACCCCCATTATGTGTATCTGGCACTATACTGGAGACATTATGTGTATCTGCCACTATACTGGAGACATTATGTGTATCAGACACTATACTGGAGACATTACGTGTATCGGACACTCTACTGGAGACATTATGTTTATCTGGCACTATACTGGAGACATTATGTGTATCTGGCACTATACTGGAGACATTATGTGTATCAGACACTATACTGGAGACATTACGTGTATCGGACACTATACTGGAGACATTATGTTTATCTGGCACTATACTGGAGACATTATGTGTATCTGGCACTATACTGGAGACATTATATGTATCTGACACTATACTGGAGACATTATGTGTATCAGACACTATACTGGAGACATTACGTGTATCGGACACTATACTGGAGACATTATGTTTATCTGGCGCTATACTGGAGACATTATGTGTATCTGGCACTATACTGGAGACATTATGTGTATCAGACACTATACTGGAGACATTACGTGTATCGGACACTATACTGGAGACATTATGTGTATCTGGCACTATACTGGAGACATTATGTGTATCAGACACTATACTGGAGACATTATGTGTATCTGGCACTATACTGGAGACATTATGTGTATCTGGCACTATACTGGAGACATTATGTGTATCAGACACTATACTGGAGACATTACGTGTATCGGACACTATACTGGAGACATTATGTGTATCTGGCACTATACTGGAGACATTATGTGTATCAGACACTATACTGGAGACATTATGTGTATCGGACACTATACTGGAGACATGTTTATCTGGCAGTATACTGGGGACATTATGTGTATCTGGCAGTATACTGGGGACATTATGTGTATCAGACACTATACTGGAGACATTATGTGTATCGGACACTATACTGGAGACATGTTTATCTGGCAGTATACTGGGGACATTATGTGTATCTGACACTATACTGGAGACATGTTTATCTGGCAGTATACTGGGGACATTATGTGTATCTGACACTATACTGGAGATATAGGAGGTCATTCCGACCCGTTCGCATGCAGCGGTTTGTCGCTGCGGTGCGAACGGGTCAAGAATGCGCATGCGCATCATTGGCCAGCGACAGGGGTCGCCAGGTCACGACGCGGATTACGAAGAAAGCGGTCGCAGCGGTGGCCGCAAGAAGATTGACAGAAAGAAGGCATTCCTGGGCGTCACCAGACCATTGGCGGCCATTTTCGGGGAGTTTTGGAGAAAATGCAGGCATGGTCAGAAGAACGGAGTGCGGATTTCTTACGTCAAAGTTGGGACCTGCATCGCTGGAGCCGTCGCACAGGGTAAGTAGGCATAGGGCTAGTATTCTTTTACACAAAACTTTTTTAAAATACACTCCCCCATAGGCGTGGATTAGTTGATCGCACCAGCAGCAAAAAGTTGCTGGCTGTAATCAACTAGGAATGACCACCATTATGTGTATCTGGCACTATACTGGAGAAATTATGTGTATCTGGCACTATACTGGAGAAATTATGTGTATCTGGTACTATACTGGAGAAATTATGTGTATCTGGTACTATACTGGAGACATTGTGTGTATCTGGTACTATACTGGAGAAATTATGTGTATCTGGTACTATACTGGAGAAATTATGTGTATCTGGTACTATACTGGAGACATTGTGTGTATCTGGTACTATACTGGAGAAATTATGTGTATCTGGTACTATACTGGAGACATTGAGTGGAATTCAAATGTTTGAAAAGTCGGTTGGGTGTCTGTTTTTTCCTGTCTGTTAGATAGGAAAAAACAGACTCCCAACTGACTTTTCATACATTTGAATCTCCCCCATTATGTATATCTGACACTATACTGGAGACATTATGTGTATCTGGCACTATACTGGAGACATTATGTGTATCTGACACTATACTGGAGACATTATGTGTATCTGGACCTATACTGGAGACATTGGGGTATATTTACTAAACTCCCGATTTTGACCGATTTGTTGTTTTTTCTTCAAAGTGTCATCTCGGGAATTTACGAAACTCAAATCTCGGGCGTGATGCGGGCATTTTTTGGATGGCCCAAGTTCAGAAATACGAATGAATACACCATCGGTCAAACACGGCTGTTTAGGTATAGAACTCGGTCATTTACTATTCATTCGTATTTGAAATTTCCACCATGAAAGAGCATTTGCGGTCGTAAAAAAATACAATTCGTAAAAACACGGGAATAAGTAGACCTGCTTTTGAGGAGCATGTTTACATATGTTCCGACTTCATCATTAATCACACCTGCATTTTTGGCCATTTAAAAGGTGGGCCAGCACATTGGCCAAATCAATCACTCTGAAATGGCTGCTGCCGTGTGTAGCAGTGAATTTGGTTTTGCTGTGGGATTCCTGAGACTGCTCCATGAGGCTACAAGAAACCAGGGCCAGGAAACTGAACATGGTCAGCAGGATGTACAGGTGCCGCGGAGGCTGCGCAGGCCTCGTTTTTTTAGGGGGCGTTTGAACTTAAACGCATTGGCCGATGACCAGGTCATACAGATGTTCAGGCTAAATAGGACCAACATTTTCCGTCTGTATGACCTAGTCAAACTGGACCTAGACCCTGAGACAGCACGCTCTCGCTCTGTCTCAGGCCTGCACAAACTCCTGGCTGTGTTGCACTTTATGGCTACTGGCAGCTTTCAGGCTGTGACAGGCGATGTAATAGGAATCTCACAGCCCACCTTTTCAAAATATTTAAATCAGGTGAGGCAAACCATACATACTCCTCTATGCCCCATTTCTGTATTGTGTAATGTGAATTTATAACAGTATATTTGAACAAAGTGCTTAAGACACTCACCTTATATTTTTGACTGTACACTCAGGTTTTGGATGCATTTGAACCCCACATAGATGCCTCTATCTGCTTCCCTACCCAGGAGTCTCAGTGGCATGCAGTCAAGGTGGCTTTCTATGAGCTTGCTGGCATGCCAAATGTGCTGGGTGCCATAGATTGCACACACGTTGAGCTGAGACCACCTAGGGGCAGGCAATATATTTATATAAATAGACATTTTGGGCAATCAACTAATGTCATGGTGGTTTGTGATGCAAATCTCAAAATTATGAGTGTTGTTGTGGATTACCCTGGCGGCTGCCATGACTCCTTCATCCTCAGTCAGTCATCCCTCTTTGATAAATTTGAGGCTGGAGAAATGCCGGATGGCTGGCTGCTGGGTATGTACCAAGTATTTGTGTTTAATTTTGTGCTTACCTCAACCTGCACATTATGCTAGCACTGTGTTTGTGCATCAATATTTTACAATGCTGCTAATCTCTGTTTTTCAGGTGATGGGGGTTATGGCTGCTACTCTTGGCTTCTGACTCCATTGTCCGCCCCTGATTCCCCTGCTGAACAAAATTACAATCATGCACATAAGTCTACGCGGAATGTGATAGAACAATGTTTTGGTGTACTGAAATCAAGGTTTCGGTGTCTGGATAAGTCTGCCGGGCTTTTGTTGTATAGTCCCTTAAAGGTGACTAGGATTGTGTTCTGCTGTTGTTTTCTTCATAACATGTGTTTGCAGCAACATCTGCCACATGATAATGATGATGATGATGATGATGATGATGATGAAGAAAACAGTCAGCAAGCAGAGGAGTTAGAAACATCTGGCGACACTGTGAGTACAGATATAGGGAGGCAGGTAAGGCAAGACCTGATTTTGGCACATTTTAGCGGTAAGTAAATTTGCCTGTGTGCTTTGTATATGAACAATTAAGGCACACCAATGTATTTTCTGTAGTAATGTGGCTCTTGCTCCCTCTTGAGCTAGTCAGCTGAGTGTTGTTTATTTGCTTGATATGTGTTTATGTCTAACTGTTGGGTATCAGTTACTTAGCTATTTGTATAGCGTTTTTGGTTAGTAATTATGTGTTTATAATGTTAAAAGTTTCTTTTTCACATTCAAAGGTAATGTTTGCCACAATACTACATAATAATTTAGTATGCACTAACAACCATTATTGTTTAGCCTATTGTTTGTGTTTCTTGTGTGTCGACTTTCTTCTAAAGCTGTGTTTGAAATATGTTACCTCATTATCATAACATAATGGACATTGAGTAATGTGTGCCAATTAGCCAAACATACATTGACTAACACCAACCTTACAAAATTGTTTACACATAATTATGGCTGTGATGTGGTAAACGTTCATGTTAGTAATGATGCTAGAATATTCCCAACACATGTGAGTGTTAACTCTAAGAATTTTCCTCTTACACTGACAGTTTTTTGCACATAACACATTGCACATCAATCAGTTTTCACATTTATTACTGTACAACATGTGTTTTCATTACAAATAACTGCTATTGTGTAGACCTAGTATTGTCAACAATGTGTCTCCAGCTGCAGGGTGGCCTATTTCTTAGGCTGTTCTTTGGTGGATGACGTGGGTTTGGTTTGGACAGTGGAGCGGGTTCGGCTTGATCTTCGAACTGGTGATGAAATTGGGGTCTGTGTAGGTGTGTTGGTCGCTGAGCTGGAACCTTGTTGGTGTTGTGCCAACAAATTATTATTTTGACTGAGGTTAGCCAGGGTTGCCGTAAGTTGTATTGTGGCTGTTGTGTTGTTGTCTATGATGCGAGAGATGGTTTCTATAATTTGATTACTTTGAATTAACTTAATGAGGGCCTGTTGATGTCGGTGTTGCTCATCCATTATGCGCTGAAAGGTAACAATAAGTTGGCTGTTATCTGCTCTCATCTGCTCCATACTGTTTGCGACTCTGCATAGCTGGACATTGAGCCTGCTTGTGTTTCTACACAGTCTCGGGAGATGATGGGGCAGACAGGCTAGGTATTTGGTGTGTGTGTGCGATAGTTTAACTTTCTAGACTTGTTTGTCAAATATTTTTCTAAAGCAAATTAGGATGTTCACCAAGACTCGTATACACAATCAAAAAGGCCAATTATGTTGGTTTTTATGTTGAAAAAAATGACATCAAAACAAAAGTGGACACATGTTTGACAAATACCACACTTACGAAACAAACACACAGAGGTACAAAGTTTACACCATGAAAAAAAGTGATTTGTCACCCACCATATCGTACTTGCATTAAAATATCAAACAGTAAATGACAATATGAATTCTATCACCATTGTGAAAGGGTGTGAATCTACCTGAAGCTCAATATTTTACTATTCAAATAAATAATGACAACACAATACTACTGTAAGGCGCAAGAGAACACTCTAAATTTGCAAAACGTTTTTAGTGGTTTTTTGTTTTTAACAATTTGCAAGCCATGTGCTTGCTGCTGTGGATAAGTACTAGGTTTATTTCATTTTTTGGCTGATGTGTAATTTGTGTTTTGTGTTTACTCACCAGACAGCTGAGGGGAATGTGGTCCCTGTGATTGAGTACTCTCCAAAATGTGTTCTGGTGGCTGAGGCAACACAGTTGAAATACGACGTGGGGGTGTGCTTAATGCTGGTGTTGGTGCGACATCAGGATGACGTCTCTTGCTAGGCCTGCTCGTGTGGCTGCCAGACCCCTGTGAAGGACGTCTTTGTGGACTGTGATGCGATGTTGAAGTTCCTATGGATTAATGCAAACATTAGAATTTTTTGAATTTTTGTGGTGGCCACATTAACAGGTGTCATTTTTGCTTTACCTGTATCGCCAGCATCCACAGCTCTTGACAGTGTTTCTTGTGTTCTGGAAGTGGTGGCTTGCTTTCGTACTGTAAAAATGATACATTGGTGTTTATGACCTTTAATTACAGTGTGTACTTTTGTAAGCAGCAACATTTAGTGATGTGGACATATGATTACCATTATGGGTACAGTTTCTAACAATAAATTTTGAAACAATGGATTGCTTCATTTTTTTGTAAACAGGCTAATGAGGGCCCTCATTCCGAGTTGTTCGCTCGGTAATTTTCTTCGCATCGCAGCGATTTTCCGCTAATTGCACATACGCAATGTTCGCACTGTGACTGCGCCAAGTAAATTTGCTATGCAGTTAGGTATTTTACTCATGGCATTACAAGGTTTTTTCTTTGTTCTGCTGATCGTAGTGTGATTGACAGGAAGTGGGTGTTTCTGGGCGGAAACTGGCCGTTTTATGGGTGTGTGTGAAAAAACGCTGCCGTTTTATGGGTGTGTGTCTGAAGAAACGGGGGAGTGTCTGGGCGAACGCTGGGTGTGTTTGTGACGTCAAACCAGGAACGAAACTGACTGAACTGATCGCAGTTGCCGAGTAAGTCTGGAGCTACTCAGAAACTGCTAAGAAGTGTCTATTCGCAATTCTGCTAATCTTTTGTTCGCAATTTTACTATGCTAAGATTCACTTCCAGTAGGCGGCGGCTTAGCGTGTGCAAAGCTGCTAAAAGCAGCTTGCGAGCGAACAACTCGGAATGACCACCGAGGTTCCATTTCCAAAGACAAAAACATAGCCAAGTAGTCTAATTTTCCATGGCCAACAGCTGAATATACACACATGTATTACCATATATTTTAAATTATTACATTAATGAGTAAATTTGAAAATTAAATTTTAAAAACCGAAAAATTAGAAAAAAAAAAAGAAAACATACAATACTTAGCCATCTACACTAACATATTGGCCACAAAGACAAGTAAAATACAGCAGACATTAAACAAAAAAAACAAAAAAAACCATTACTACCTAACACCTCACTATACAAACACAAAATATTTTAAAAACAAACACAAATAGATAATCAATTTAGAACATAAAAATATATTAACAATACGATATCATTTTAAAAATACTAATTAGACATAAACACATATGCAGATATAACAGATTGATTAAAAAAAAACTCACCATCAGGCCTAGGACGATCCGAATCCCGCACATTGGCCCTCATTCCGAGTTGTTCGCTCGGAAAAAATCTTCGCATCGCAGCGATTTTCCGCTTAATGCGCATGCGCAATGTCCGCACTGCGACTGCGCCAAGTAAATTTGCTATGCACTTAGGAATTTTACTCACGGCATTTTCATCGTTCTGGCGATCGTAATGTGATTGACAGGAAATGGGTGTTACTGGGCGGAAACAGGCCGTTTTATGGGCGTGTGGGAAAAAACGCTACCGTTTCCGGAAAAAACGCAGGAGTGGCCGGAGAAACGGAGGAGTGTCTGGGCGAACGCTGGGTGTGTTTGTGACGCCAAACCAGGAACGACAAGCACTGAACTGATCGCAGATGCCGAGTAAGTCTGAAGCTACTCAGAAACTGCTACGAGGTGTGTAATCGCAATATTGCGATTACATCGTTCGCAATTTTAAGATGCTAAGATTCACTCCCAGTAGGCGGCGGCTTAGCACAAGCAAATCTGCTAAAATTCACTTGCGAGCGAACAACTCGGAATGAGGGCCATTAGTCGCACCAACAACTTCATGCGGAATAAGGGTCCGCACAGGTCCCTCCCACTCCCGATAAGACGCTATAAAGGGATGGCCACCCCCTGTTTGCCTGGCTGACGTAGCCTCCTTTGCCATCTTGGCCTTGACACGGCGCTTGATGTCGTAGAATCTCTTCCGACACGTGTCCTCGGTCCTCTTCACCACACCCTCACTGTTTACTGCCGCTACTACCTTCCCCCACAGAACAGTTTTCCTGCACGAAGGCACCTTGGCCGCATCACGCCCAAACAGCTGTCGATGATGGCGCATCAACTCATGCACCAAAGCCATATTTTCAGCAATGCTAAATTTAACATTTCTGCCCGTCTTGGTAGTGGTGCATGGCTGCGGAGCAACACCACCATCACTGTCACTATCACCCGAGGCCACAGCAGCAACCTCACCCTCCTCCACCTCACTAACCTCCTCCCCCTCACTCACCTCCTCCACCTCACTCACCTCCTCCCTCTCACTCACTTCCTCCCTCTCACTCACCTCTGACTGGGACATAATAATGACAAACAACAAATGACACTAATAAAAAACACAAAACACACTCCTCCACTACCACTGAACACCAACCACACACACACACACACACACACACACACACACACACACACACACACACACACACACACACACACAATGACAATAGACTGAAAGTAAAATGCACAAACACTAAAAATTACACAAACTTTATAGAGACTACACAACAATTACCACAAGACTACTTACACACACAATACAGCATTCAACAATCGCAAGAAACCTCCAAAACCGACCAACAAATCACTAACTTCAAAACACCAACTTCCTCTCACCTCTCCACTAGCTAAACCCACGAGGTGCGGCTGGTTGGGGGCGTTTTTATACTAATGAGCACAGACACTCCTCCATGACAAACACAACCAATCACGGACGAGTGACGAAAATGAAAGTAAGAAAATAACGCGGCCGGGAAGGGTCAAAAACACTGCCGTGGAAATGAAAGATACGAATTCGTAAAAAGCCCAACAAAATACGGCTGCAAAAACAAGAGTCGGCCGCGATCACATAAAATATATTACAAATGACATCGACATCGGAAAATACGAAAACACAAATTACGAACGCTTATTAAATGAGTCGTAAAAAAATAAAAAAGTTGCAAATTCACACTACCTATGTCAGTCGTGTTTCAACTTCAAACAAATTCTGAACATTACGAATCTTAGTAAATAATATACCCCATTATGTGTCTCTGGCACTATACTGGAGACATTATGTGTATCTGGCACTATACTGGAGACATTATGTGTATCTGGCACTATACTGGAGACATTATGTGTATCTGGCACTATACTGGGGACATTATGTGTATCTGGCACTATACTGGGGACATTATGTGTATCTGGCACTATACTGGGGACATTATGTGTATCTGGCACTATACTGGGGACATTATGTGTATCTGGCACTATACTGGGGACAGTATGTGTATCTAGCACTATACTGGAGACATTATGTGTATCTGACACTATACTGGAGACATTATGTGCATCTAGCACTATACTTGGGGCATTATGTTTATCTGGCACTATACTGGAGACATGTTTATCTGGCAGTATACTGGGGACATTACGTGTATCGGACAATATACTGGAGATATTATGTTTCTCTGACGTCCTAGTGGATGCTGGGAACTCCGTAAGGACCATGGGGAATAGACGGGCTCCGCAGGAGACTGGGCACTCTAAAAGAAAGATTAGGTACTATCTGGTGTGCACTGGCTCCTCCCTCTATGCCCCTCCTCCAGACCTCAGTTAGAATCTGTGCCCGGCCAGAGCTGGATGCATCTAGTGGGCTCTCCTGAGCTCGCTAGAAAGAAAGTATATGTTAGGTTTTTTATTTTCAGTGAGATCTGCTGGCAACAGACTCACTGCTACGTGGGACTGAGGGGAGAGAAGCAAACCTACCTGCGTGCAGCTAGCTTGTGCTTCTTAGGCTACTGGACACCATTAGCTCCAGAGGGTTCGAACACAGGGCCTGACCTCGATCGTCCGTTCCCGGAGCCGCGCCGCCGTCCCCCTTGCAGAGCCAGAAGACAGAAGAAGGAGATAAAATCGGCGGCAGAAGACTCCGGTCTTCATTAAGGTAGCGCACAGCACTGCAGCTGTGCGCCATTGCTCCCACTGCACACCACACACTCCGGTCACTGTAGGGTGCAGGGCGCTGGGGGGGGGGGCGCCCTGGGCAGCAATAAGTATACCTTTTGGCAATATATACACATAATACAGTCTGGAAAACTGTATATGTGTAAAACCCCCGCCATTTTTAGTCAGAAACAGGACAGAAGCCCGCCGCTAAGGGGGCCGGGCCTTCTTCCTCAGCACACCAGCGCCATTTTCTCTTCACAGCTCCGCTGGAAGGAAGCTCCCCAGGCTCTCCCCGGCAGTATCCTGGTACACAAAGGGTTAAAAGAGAGGGGGGGGGGGCACATAAATTTAGGCGCAAAATTTGTATATACAGCAGCTACTGGGTAAACACTGAGTTGTAGTGTAATCCCTGGGTTATATAGCGCTGGGGTGTGTGCTGGCATACTCTCTCTCTGTCTCTCCAAAGGGCCTTGTGGGGGAACTGTCCTCAAAGAGAGCATCCCCTGTGTGTGTGGTGTGTCGGTACGCGTGTGTCGACATGTCTGAGGTAAAAGGCTCCTCTAAGGAGGTGATAGAGCGGATATGTGTGTGAGAGGGTGTCTCCGTCGACAACGCCGACACCTGTTTGGATATGTGTAAGTGCTAAGGTGAATTTATTGCACAAAAGGTTAGGGAACAGACAGGAAATCTACCCATGTCTGTCCCTATGTCACAGAGACCTTCAGAGTCTCCCAATGCTCACTATCCATAATAACAAACACTGGTATCGACATGGAGTTTAACTCCACTGTCGACTACGATAATGCAAAGTTACAGCCAAGATGGCTATAAGGTATTCAATATATGATTATTGAAATAATAGATGATTTGAATATCACTGATGACTCATCTGTCCCTGACACGAGAGTACACATGTTTAAGGGGAAGAATGCTGAGGTAAATTTCCCTCCTCTCATGAGGAAAAAGAGCGGGAATCTCCAGACAAGAGACGGCAGCTTCCCACAAGAGAATTCTCAGGCTGTATCCTTTCCCCACTAGGGCCAGGATATGTTGAGAATCTTCCCCTGGGGTGTCCTGTTTGCACAGACGGTAGCACTTGCTATTCTCAGGGATCCTGCAGATAGCGTGCACATTCTAGTATACTACCCAGACCGGCGATTGTGCCGGCATGGGTTTATAGCGCTGTGGCAGCGTGGACAGGTACCTTGTCAGCAGAGATGAGACCCTAGTATGCAATATAAATATATTAAAGATGCTGTCTTAAGTGATAGATATATAGTTATAAAGCATGCCCAAAGAGACATGAGTATACTGGGTCCTAGAGTCAAAGCTATGTCGATCTCTGCTTGACGTGTCCTGTAGAATATGCATTGGACAGATGATGCCGACTTAAGAGGCATATGGAAGGCTGAGGATTGTGTGGAGAAGGGTTCTCGGGCCTGGTCTCCACAGCTATAGCTGGTAATTCTGCTAGTTTGCCTTATATTCCTGCACAGCCTAAGAAAGCACGACATTATTAAATGCAGCCTTTCGTATAAAGAAACAAGAAAGTCTGAGGGGCGTCCTTTCTTGTCAGAGCCGGGCAGCTAGTTCCCAGGAACAGAAGTCCTCCCTGGCCCCTACAATAATCCACCAATGTCGCTGGGGCTCCACAGGCGGAGCTAGGTCCGGTGGGGACACGCCTTCGTAAGTTCAGCCACAAGTGGGTTCACTCCCTGTTCGATCCCTGGGCAATAGATATTGTGTCTCAGGGATACAAACTGGACTGTGAGAAGATGCCCCCTCACCGACGGCCCTGCGGGCTTCCCCCCAAGAGAGGGAGCCAATGTTATCTGCAATTCACAAATTGTATCTTTAACAGGTGGTGGTCAAGGGTCCCCTCCTTCAACAAGAGGGTGTTATTATTAGACCATGTTGTAATCCCGAAACCAGACGGTTCGGTCAGACCCATATTGAATTAAAAATCCCTGAACATATACCTGAGAAGGTTCAAGTTCAAGATGGAATCGCTAAGAGCGGTCAGTGCAAGCCTAAAAAGGGGGAGACTTTATTGTGAATCGGGACATAAGGGATGCATACCTTCAGGTCCCCATTTATCCACCTCATTAGGCGTACCTCAGAATTGCGGTACGGGATTGTCATTACCAATTTCAGATGTTGCCGTTTGGTCTCTCCACGGCCCCGAGAATATTCACCATGGTAATGGCGGATATGATTGTGCTCCTGCGGAAGCAAGGTGTCACTATTATCACGTACTTGGACGATCTCCTCATAAAAGCGAGATCAAGAGAGCAGTTGCTGAACAGCGTATCACTTTCTCTGGAAGTGTAACGGCAACACGGCTGGATTCTATATATTCCAAAGTCGCAGTTGGTTCCTACAGCTCATCTGCCTCTCCTAGGCACGATCCTAGACACAGACCAGAAAAGGGTTATCTCCCGATAGTGAGAGCTCAGGAGCTCATGACACTGGTCAGGAATCTATTAAAACCAAAACAGGTGTCAGTGCATCACTGCACTCGAGTCCTGGGAAGGATGGTGGCATCATACGAGGCCATCTCCTTAGGCAGGTTCCATGCGAGGACCTTCCAATGGGACTTACTGGACAAGTCGTCCGGATCACCTCTTCAGATGCATCGGTTAATCACCCTATCCCCCAGGGCCAGGGTGTCTCTCCTGTGGTGGCTGCAGAGTGCTCACCTTCTCGAGGGCCACAGATTCGACATTCAGGACTGGATCCTGGTGACCACGGATGCAAGCCTCCGAGGGTGGGGGGCAGTTACACAGGGAAGAAATTTCCAAGGTCTGTGGTCAAGTCAACTGACTTGCCTTTACATCAATATCCTGTAACTAAGGACCATATACAACGCCCTAAGTCAAGCGGAGATACTGCTTCGCGACCAACCGGTTCTGATCCAGTCAGACCGCAGGGGTTCATGTAAACCGCCAAGGCGGCACAAGGAGCAGGGTGGCGAGCAGAGCCGGCCCTAACCAATATGATGCCCTAGGCAAGATTTTGGCTGGTGCCCCCTAGCACCACCGCTGGTTCCGCCTCTGACCTTGCACCTCTTTCCCAGCACCATCACCCCTCACCCATAGCAGTCCTTATTTTGGTGTTTGTACCCCCTATACTTTAAATAGGAACAGCTCGCACATTTGGCGCACAGCAACTTTATTCACATTTGATCATGCGATAGTGTCCATAATTCATATTACACCCCACAGTAGTATCACTTTACCTTATAAACGTTACTCCTCACAGTAGAGCCCCTTATTCACATTACATCACACTGAATTGCTCCTTATTCACATTACACCACACCCTATTGCTCTTTATTCACATTAGACGACACAGTAGTGCCCTTTCTATATGCAACGCCATATAGTAGAGCACCTTATACACAAAATGCCACACATTAGTAATGCATTTATACACACAATTCCACACAGTAATGCCCCTTACACATGAGACACCTTATTAATGTCCTTATAACCATAATGCGCCTTACACATTATGACAACCTTTATTAATGCCCTTTTACACATAATGCCCCTTACACATATGCCGCACATTATTAATGCCCTTATACACATAATGACACACACAGTGCCACCTACACATTTGCTGCACATTATTAGTGCCCCTTTACACATAATGACACACATACAGTAGTACCCTGTTACACATATGCCGAACATTATTAATGCCCTTATACACATAATGACACACATAGTGCCCCTTACACATATCTTGCACATTATTGATGCATTTTTACATGACACACATAATGCTCCTTACACATATTCTGAACACTACTGCACAACCAACCCACTCACATGCACACAGCACTCACACTGCTACTAACACTGTGACCTCTGCCTCTGCTTGGATACAGATGTGTCCTCAAATCTTGCCTCAATGATAACGTCAGGCACGTTTTTTTTTTATGAAAATGCATCTTATTTGCATTGCTATGTGGCTAGGATGCACAAGCAGCTTCTGCTGATTAAAATGATATGCAGCATGCCTATATACTGTGTGAGACTGTGGCTGTATCTGCACATGAAATGCTACACACAGATTATAGGCATGCTGCATATCATTTTAATCAGCAGAAGCTGCTGATGCCCCTAGGCATATCAAATGCCCTAGGCAATTGCCTAGTTTGCCTATACCTATGGCCGGCTCTGGTGGCGAAGGTAGAAGCCACCAGAATTCTTCGCTGGGCGGAGAATCAAGTAAGCGCACTGTCAGCAGTGTTCGTTCCGGGAGTGGACATCTGGGATGCAGACTTCCTCAGCAGGCACGACCTCCACCCGGGAAAGTGGGGACTTCATCAGGAAGTCTTCACGCAGTTTGCAAATTGATGGGAACTGCCTAAGGTGGACTAGATGGCGTCCCACCTCAATAAAAAGCTAAAAAAGGTTTTACGCCGGGTCAAGGGACCCTCAGGTGATAGCTGTGGTCGCACTAGTAACACCGTGGGTGTTCCAGTTGGTCTCTGTATTCCCTCCTCTTCCTCTCATACCCAAGGGCTGAGAATTGTAATAAAAGGAGGAGTGAAAACAATATTCTTTGCTCCGAATTGGCCAAGAAGGACTCGGTACCCGGAGCTGCAGGAAATGCTCTCAGAGGACTCACGGCTTCTGCCTCTCAGACAGGACATGTTGCAACAGGGGCCCTGTCTGTTCCAAAATTTACCGCGGCTGCATTTGACGGCATGGCGGTTGAACGCCGGATCATAGCGGAAAAGGGCATTCCGGATGCAGTTATTCCTACGCTGATAAAGGCTAGGAAAGACGTGACAGCAAGACTTTTTCACTGTATATGGCGAAAATAGGTTGCTTGGTGTGAGGCCGGGAAGGCCCTACAGAGGAATTCCAGCGGGGTCGATTCCTGCACTTCCTACAGTCAGGAGTGACTATGGGCCTAAAATTAGGATCCATAAAGGTCAAGATTTCGGCCCTATACATTTTCTCTAAAAATGAACTGGCTTCACTGCCTGAAGTTCAGACGTTGTTCCGGGGGTGCTGCATATTCAGCCTCCTTTTGTGCCACCGGTGGCACCTTGGGATCTTAACGTTGTGTTGGATTTCCTGAAATCCCACTGGTTTGAGCCACTTAAGACCATGGAGCTAAAATATCTCACGTGGAAAGTGGTCATTCTATTGGCCTTAGCTTCGGCTAGGCGTGTGTCAGTATTGGCGGTTTTGTCATGTAAAAACCCTTATCTGATCTTCCATATGGACAGGGCAGAATTGAGTACACGTCCTCAATTTCTTCCTAGGGTGGTATCATCGTTTCATTTGAACCAGCCTATTGTGGTGCCTGCGGCTACTAGGGACTTGGAGGATTCCAAGTTGCTGGACGTAGTCCGGGTTTTGAAAATGTATGTTTCCAGAAAGGCGGGAGTCAGAAAGTCTGACTCGCTGTTTATTCTGTATGCAGCCAACAAGGTTGGCGCTCCTGCTTCGAAGCAGACTATTGTTCGCTGGATCTATAGCACGATTCAGCTGGTTCACTCTGCGGCTGGATTGCCGCATCCGAAATGGTGAAAGCCCATTCCACAAGGAAGGTGGGCTCTTCTTGGGCGGCTGCCCGAGGGGTCTCGGCTTTACAGCTTTGCCGAGCTGCTACTTGGTCGGGGTCAAACAAGTTTGCTAAGTTCTACATGTTTGATACCCTGGCTGAGGAGGACCTTGAGTTTGCTCATGCGGTGCTGCAGAGTCATCCGCACTCTCCCGCCCGTTTGGGAGCTTTGGTATAATCCCCATGGTCCTTACGGAGTTCCCAGCATCCACTAGGACGTCAGAGAAAATAAGAATTTACTCACCGGTAATTCTATTTCTCGTAGTCCGTAGTGGATGCTGGGAGCCCGTCCCAAGTGCGGACTCTCTGCAATACATGTATATAGTTATTGCTTAACTAAAGGGTTATTGTTATGAGCCATCTGTTACTGAGGCTCAGTTGTTGTTCATACTGTTAACTGGGTATGGTTATCACAAGTTGTACAGTGTGATTGGTGTGGCTGGTATGAGTCTTACCCTGGATTCCAAATCCTTTCCTTGTTGTGTCAGCTCTTCTGGGCACAGTTTCCTTAACTGAGGTCTGGAGGAGGGTCATAGAGGGAGGAGCCAGTGCACACCAGATAGTACCTAATCTTTCTTTTAGAGTGCCCAGTCTCCTGCGGAGCCCGTCTATTCCCCATGGTCCTTACGGAGTTCCCAGCATCCACTACGGACTACGAGAAATAGAATTACTGGTGAGTAAATTCTTATTTTATCTGGCACTATACTGGAGACAAGTTTATCTGGCAGTATACTGGGGACATTATGTGTATCTGACACTATGTTGGAGACATAGGGCGTCATTCCGACCCGTTCACACGCAGCGGTTTGTCGCTGCGATGCGAATGGGTCCGGAATGCGAATACGCAGCGTGCGCGCATCATTGCCCAGCGACAGGGGTCGCCGGGTTACGACGTGGATTACGAAGAAAGCAGTTGCAGTGGCGGCCGCAAGAAGACTGACAGAAAGAAGGCATTCCTGGGCGTCACCAGACCGTTGGCGGCCGTTTTCGGGGAGTGTTGGAGAAAACGCAGGCATGGTCAGATGAACACAGGGTGGATGTCTGACGTCAAAGTCGGTACCTGCATCGCTGGAGCCGTCGCACAGGGTAAGTGGGCCTAGGGCTAGTATTCTTTTACACAAAACTTTTTTAGCTTAGCAGGGCTACACAAGCATTCGCAGCCCTGCTAAGCTAAAATACACTCCCCCATAGACGTGGACTAGTTGATTGCACCAGCAGCAAAAATTTGCTGTCTGCGATCAAATCGGAATGACCACCATTATGTGTATCTGGCACTATACTGGAGACATTATGTGTATCTGGTACTATACTGGAGACATTATGTGTATCTGACACTATACTGGAGACATTGTGTGTATCTGGCACTATACTGGAGACATTATGTGTATCTGACACTATACTGGAGACATTATGTGTATCTGGCACTATACTGAGGACATTATGTGCATCTGGCACTATACTGGGGACAGTATGTGTATCTAGCACTATACTGGAGACATTGGGGGTCATTCCGAGTTGTTCGCTCATTATTTTTTTCTTGCAACGGAGCGATTAGTCGCTAATGCGCATGCGCAATGTCCGCAGTGCGACTGCGCCAAGTAAATTTGCTATGCAGTTAGGTATTTTACTCACGGCATTACGAGGTTTTTTCTTCGTTCTGGTGATCGTAATGTGATTGACAGGAAGTGGGTGTTTCTGGGCGGAAACTGGCCGTTTTATGGGTGTGTGCGAAAAAACGCTACCGGAGGAGGAGTCTGGGCGGACGCTGGGTGTGTTTGTGACGTCAAACCAGGAACGACACTGACTGAACTGATCGCAGATGCCGAGTAAGTCTGGAGCTACTCAGAAACTGCTAAGAAGTGTCTATTCGCAATTCTGCTAATCTTTCGTTCGCAATTTTGATAAGCTAAGATTCACTCCCAGTAGGCGGCGGCTTAGCGTGTGCAAAGCTGCTAAAAGCAGCTTGCGAGCTGATAATGCTGATTTTGATTACCTTATAACCTTCACAATAATGGGTAAGAGACACAGTACGCAATTGGCGTATGGGGTACCGTAAGGGTACGCACTTAGCGTAGCATACGCTCGGCCGTGATCGAGACGCACATGCGGCACGCTCGCTCACAGCTTAATGCGTGGTGTTGAGCACGCTATAGGCGAGCGACTACCGTAATGCTACGCTACCAGCGTAGCGGACGCTCGAGACCATGAGGAGATCACGTGCGGCGCAGACGCTCACAAGATGATAATCAGTAAACCTTGAATGTAACACACAGAAAGGATACTCTTATACTGTAAACCTTGTACTGAGACACTGTAGCGATATAACGCTGCTTAACCTTGTTAATACTAAAGCTGTTTGAGCGATCGAGACGCTCCTATTACCCACTGCAATGTAATGAACACACTATACCGTGCTAAGGATCCAACACCTTTACTAACAAGCTTTTAGTTATATCGAAAAGGGGTAAAACAGTTTACAAGTCATACACTACAAGCTAACATATAATTCTAACAGAATATCTAGACAGAAATATACAATAACGTTACAATCTTATACTAAACAGAGAGAGAGAGAGAGAATGTGGCCAATACAGACAAAGAGCGAGATGATCACAGAGAATTACTTACACACACTGGAAACGATCGCTGCGCAGCCTGGTACCAGCTCCGAGTTAGTCAATATGATAACCGTTTGTGGAGAGTGAGGGAGCTGCCCAGGCTGGCTGATCTTATATACACTGAGTACAGTATACTACAAAGGGACCTATAATCTCATTGTTCATTGGACACAGAAATGTCTCCTCGCATCATAACAAAAGGTCATAGGTTAGTTTGAACAGGTGGGCTGTGACTATTTCAAACAGCTCAGGTGGGAGGGGATCTGAAGATTCCCGCCGCATGGATAATGAATCGCTAATATATGAAATGTCCAGAATCTACTAATGGCCATAACTATACGCAGGAGCGTTTAATCTTTACCTAACCAACACCGGATTGTTGCTATTAAAATACTCTTCGGTTAGGTACCAGACACAGCTGTTCAAACCCTGTCTGACCCCTTGTACCATACAAAGAGGAATTCCTCTGTCCAGCGACCATTTACATTAAACAAACTTACAGTCATTATTAAGGGGAACATTATCTATAAAACATACTATGTGGTGTTATTATTTAACGATTGAGTCGCCCGCTAGACGCACACAAACTCTACCGTAAATGCACATACCACGCGCTCGAGCGCATGGCCGAGGCGCCATCACGCGGCTGCGAGTATCCGCACGCACGGGAGAGAATGTGCACATGCAGCAGGCACGCGCATGAGGTGAATATATGGCAACGTGCAGCGTGATATTTTTCTGACTTTGACAGTCCACCCTTTGGCAGTCACCAATAACTGCCACTTCCTAAAACAGTTCAAAAAGAGAAAAATATATGTCATGTATAAATACATTTCTATGATTGGGTAAGGGAGAAGAGAAGAAGGTGGGAAAAAGGTATGACCTAGTGAGATAGTAGAAGCATGTGTGTATGAGTCCATGTTTGAGGGGTCATGTATCATCGTGCCGTACGTGTTTTAAATCAAGCTTCGAGGTATTGCGAAGTATACATTTGAATTCCTTCTTATCCCGTAGTACGGGCCTGTGGATGGGCTGTCAAACTTTACCGAGCTCTTTTCGGCTTTTGGTTGCAACAAAATGGGGGAGCACATTTTAGTTGATGATACATGAATGGGGGGGATATGTGAGTGCTGATATCTGTGCCTATATTCCCTATCGACTATGTGTGTCATTACCTGAAGGTTGTAGAGATGAAGATAAGAAGCAATTATGGTAAATGCAGTCATAAACTATGTGAGTTTAATATACATTTGTTGATTGAGGTCTTGTCTTGTGTCTTGTCTCGATGTACATGTTGACTGTAGTCTCCCGATGCTTTTGCTATAATTGCTTGAGCAAAAAGCTTTCTCAATGTCCATAGACTTACAATCTTTGAAGTGTTGGGCTATCGTAAAATTTTAAAGTCACTAGGAAAAATGGGGGTCTATGGCATTGTCCATCAATGGTCTGTGTAAAAGGTTGTCAAATTCTTCTTCCAAGCGGATGTCTTTGTACCTTGGAGGAAAACAAAGGAGAAACGGGTGAAAGAAACGGACCGTGGAATCACATTTTCATCACAACATTGTCTCTATCGTTGGGTCATACATCAAATTAGTTGTTGTTAGTACAGTGTCTTCACTTCTTAAACTCATCACTCGGGCACTACGTTTATACTTCGTTAAAACCCGAACGCATCTAAATATCAAACCAACCAATATGGCGACTCCCAGAATACACAAAAGAAATTTCCCTACATCCATGATAATACCTTGGGCCCATTCTCCTAAACCAGAGAACCAATTTCGTGGGTTCAACCATGACACCCAACTGGTCAGCTCATTACCCACAGCAGCAAGGGTGAGATTGTGTTTCCTTCGAAACTCCCACTTTAATTGTAAAATGTCATCCATCTTTTGGTCTATGACCTCGGCTGGGTCCTCCATGCTGTTTGTAATGTACGTGCAGCACTTGATTCCATATTGAGTTGCCAGGGTTACACAATACCTGCCTGTCACAGCTGTGAGGTAATTGAGAATCATCCTATGCTGAACCAGTTCTGTTTTGTAGGCTTGTAACTCTTTCCCAGTGTACCTGAATGTGTCGTCATACATTTCGGTGATATTGTCTAATAAATTTGCAAGCGCAGATATATATTTGTAATTTATCACTCCTCTGGCAGTACGAGTGATATCTAACGCGAGTAGGAATTGAATCCCGGTGGATTCATGGATCAGGTCAGAGGCCGAATGCTCTGTTCTTTCTATCAGGTGCCGTTTAACGATGTGCTCGTAGTGAGTGTGAGTATAAGGAGCTTGGGCACTGCGGTGAATATCTTTCATTTTAGTGTGGGATACAGTCATTACCTCAGGCAGTACTTTTCCAATATAACACAATCCCTCTGAGTTTGGGGCAAGCCACTTATACGCCTTCCTCCCGCATATGAAATTTGCATCATCGGGGAGAACATATGGGACGGAGTGTGACATAACCATATTACAAATTTTCCATGTGAACTCTCCTAACCCTAATTCTCCCATCTGTTTAGTACACGTATCAGTTTGTACGATCTGTGCACAGTATCCTGGTGATACTTCTCCAACTCGCATGATCCTACTTCCTAAGGTGTACCTATACCGAAAGAATTTCCTATGGTCGGCTATCTGGCGTATAAGTTCTGTGTCTATGGGCAATCTGTCGGCTCTATGTGAGAATGTCATGGTTTGATTACTCCATGACACTTCCCAATTTCCCGGCTTTCGGGGATTGGAAATGTTAAAGTACACTAAGGACCTATCCACATGATATTGGTGGAGCTTCAAACTAGGAGGACTAGAGATATTAAACCTCTTGTCCACCGGCCTCTCACCACTTAGCTCAAGTACCTCTCCTACCGTTAAAGGGAATGGTACTAGTCCTGATTTGCTATGACCTTGAGGTACTTGAGAGCATACCCAACAGTCTGTCTGGTTTAACACTTTACCCACTAAGGAGTGATAGTCACTCAATGGATGCCGGTCCATGTGGACATTAAAACTGGACTGACATTTCTTTATGCACCCATCCTCAACTATATTGTCACAATGCCTACAGATGCAGTTCTCTTCAGCTAACAATCCTTCACAATTCCTTCTATTGTCAATGCTACCAGATCGTTTTCTGATAATCGCCTTTACTCGGAGATTATGTTGTTCTTGGAAATCTACGCCTGCATCCTGGTCATCAGAACCCATTCCCGATCCTTTCTCGACCTCCATGGTACTCTCACCGAAACAGACTGCTCTGGTCAACATCATGGTCAACAGGAAAATCCGGATCACAGTCTCTTGGGGCAAGTCCATCTTTGAGGAGTAAAAGGAGAAAAATAAGAAGGGGGAAAGGAAATAGGAGGGAGGTGGGAACTGGAGAAAATAACAAATGGGAAAAATAAATCTGGCTCGACAAGCTTCCGGTCTTGTTATTCTCAGCGCTCAGGTGTCGTCTCAATCCTCCCTGAACAGACACTCTAGTGATACAACCTCTACCGTCTGTTCTTTATCACGGGACCTCTCTGGGTCAGTGACCTTTTTACAATGAGACGAATGGACCCAAGTCTCTCTCTCGGCAACCTTCAAAGCAGTTGTGCTGGTCAATAAGACTTGATATGGTCCTTCCCATCTGTCAATAAGGCAACCTGAGCGTAGAAAATTCCGTATCATTACATATTCCCCAGGTTCAATGTCATGACAATTACTGTCTGGCAAATCAGGAATCACCAACTTTAGATTATCATTCTGATTCCTCAATTGCTTACTCATCTTAACCAAGTACTTTACGGTCACTTCATTGTTACATTTCAAATCATCCTGGGGGTTAATCATAACATGGGGTTGTCGACCAAACAGAATTTCAAAAGGAGACAGATTAAGAGGGGACCTGGGAGTGGTTCTGATGCTGTATAGTACGATTGGCAAAGCTTCAGGCCATAACAGTCCTGTTTTAGTCATTACCTTGCTCAATTTATTTTTAATAGTGCTGTTTACTCTTTCCACCTTCGCACTCACCTGGGGGCGGTACGGAGTGTGCAGCTTACTATTAATTCCCATCAACTTACACATTGTTTGAAAGACTTCACCTGTAAAATGGGTACCCCTATCACTCTCAATTATTCTAGGGATACCGTACCTACACACAAATTCCTGCACAATTTTCTTTGCAGTAAATACAGCGGTATTTGTGGCCGCAGGAAATGCTTCGACCCAATTTGAGAATACATCAATACAGACCAAAACATACTTTAAATTTCTACAAGGTGGCAATTGTATGAAATCAATTTGTATTACCTGGAAAGGGCCATCTGTCGGAGGGATATGGGATGGCTCTGTCGGTATTGCCTTTCCGATATTCTTATTCAAGCAGGTGAGACATGTCATCGCTCTTTTACCCGCGTGGGAAGAAAATCCTGGGGCGCACCAATAAGCTCTTACTAGCTTACACATCCCTTCTTTGCCTAGATGAGTCAGCCCATGTGCTGCTTCCGCTAGACTTGGAAGGTATGCTCTGGGTGCTACTGGTTTACCCTGTCCATCTGTCCAGAGTCCTGTGGACTCCTGGCCATATCCTTTTGACTTCCAGACTGCCTTTTCCTGTGGGGAACACAAATTTTGCATTTCACACAATTTCTGTGTGTTTACAGTATTAAATACCATCAGTCGTGTACTATCTGTTTGTATGGGGTTACTAGCTGCTGATTTAGCAGCTTCGTCTGCTCGGCTGTTACCAAGTGATACCGGGTCTTGGCTATACGTGTGAGCTTTACACTTGATAACAGCCACTCTGTCGGGTTCCTGTATCGCTGTTAGAAGTCTTTTGATGTGGGCTGCATGCGCTACGGGTGTGCCAGCTGCCGTCATGAAATTTCTGAGGCGCCATAGGGCTCCGAAATCATGGACTACTCCGAATGCGTACCTAGAATCTGTGTAGATATTGGCTGACTTGCCCTTAGCCAATTCACATGCTCTGGTTAGGGCAACCAGTTCAGCAACTTGTGCTGAGTGAGGTGGGCCTAGCGGTTCTGCTTCTATGGTACCTTGGTCATCTACGACTGCGTATCCAGTACACAAGTCTCCCGAGTCCGTTTGTCTGTGACAACTACCATCAGTGTAGAAAGTAAAATCTACATCTTCCAGTGGGTTGTCACTGATGTTAGGCCTTGCCGTGAAATTTTGGGTCAAATATTCCATACAATCATGCGTGTCATTCCCTGTATTAAATCCTCCTTCACCATCACTCTCATCCTCCACCCTTTGTGCCTGTCCAGGCACACCTGGGAGATACGTTGCAGGATTTAATGCGCTGCATCTCCTTATGGTAATGTTTACGGGGGCCATCAATGCCAATTCCCATCTTGTAAACTGCGCTGATGAGACGTGTCTGGTTTGGGCAGAATTCAGTAAGGCTGACACTGCATGTGGTATATGAATTGTGAGGTTGTGTCCTAACACTACATCTTCGCTTTTCGTGACTAGCAATGCTATTGCTGCAACGCTTCGCAAGCTTGTGGGGAGGGATCGCGCTACCGTATCTAGCTGAGCGCTGTAGTAAGCTACCGGCCTGCTGGCATCACCATGCTTCTGGGTTAAAACACCTGCTGCGCAACCAGCACTCTCTGTTCCGTACAGCTCAAAGGGTTTCCCATAGTCAGGCATACCTAATGGCGGTGCCTGTGTTAGGCACTGTTTTAGTCTTTCAAATGCCATCTCAGATTCGTCTGTGTGCGAAATCCGATCAGGTTTACTTGATGAGACCATCTCCTGCAAAGGTAGGGCTAGTATGGAAAAACTTGGGATCCAGTTACGGCAATACCCACACATTCCTAAAAACGTTCTAATCTGTTGCTGGGTTTTTGGCAGGGTCATGTCACGAATTGCTTGAATTCTATCAGCGGTGAGGTGTCTCAGTCCTTGTGTTAGACAGTGTCCCAAATACTTCACACGGGTCTGGCATAACTGTAACTTGTCTTTGGAAACCTTGTGTCCTGTGTCTGAAAGATGAAACAGGAGCTGTTTCGTATCTCTCAGGGACGCTTCCAGTGAATCTGAACACAGTAGTAAATCGTCCACGTACTGTATCAATATTGATCCACTCTCTGGTTGGAAAGACTGTAAACAATCATGCAGAGCTTGTGAGAAAATACTTGGACTGTCTATGAAACCTTGTGGTAAGCGAGTCCATGTATATTGAACTCCTCTGTATGTAAATGCAAATAAGTATTGACTGTCAGGGTGCAGAGGTACCGAGAAGAAAGCGGAGCAGAGGTCAATCACAGTGAAAAATTTGGCAGTGGGAGGGATTTGCATTAGGATAACAGCTGGATTTGGCACTACGGGGAATTGACTCTCAACTATTTTGTTGATCCCTCTTAGATCCTGCACTAATCGGTAACCCCTCCCCCCACTCTTTTTAACAGGGAAGATGGGACTATTTGCAGTGCTGGACGTCCTTACCAGAATGCCCTGTTGTAGCAAGCGCTCTATTACAGGGAAAACTCCTAACTCCACCTCTGGCTTCAGAGGATATTGTGGGATTTTTGGAGCTATCCTACCATCTTTTACTTGCACAACTACTGGGGCTACGTTTGCCATCAATCCAGTGTCTTGTCCATCCTTGGTCCAAAGTGATTCCGGTATCTGGGAAATCATTTCCTCTACCTTGGACGGACACCTATTTACAACAACAGTGTGTGACATTAATCTTGTTGGGGAGTCTAGCATATCTTGCGCTTCCTGAGCGTGGTTTTCGGGTATATCCAAGAACACACCTTCAGGAGTACAGTATATGACGCATCCCATTTTGCACAGTAAATCTCTCCCTAAGAGATTAGTCGGAGCCGATGCAGCCAGCAGGAAAGAATGCTTGGTATGCAAAGGCCCTATCGTAATCTCTGCAGGTTTGCTTAAAGGGTATTGTCGTACTACTCCTGTTACTCCCATGGCTGGAATTGTTTTACCAGTGGTTCTCATGCCCACGGTCGAATTTATCACTGATTTGGCCGCCCCCGTATCTACAAGGAAATTTAGAGATTTACCAGCTACATCAATTGTGACCTCGGGTTCACTTCCAAGGTTCGCAATTAATTTCACTGGCTGCAGATTACAGGTGTGGCCTCGCCCCTATGGTGCGTGGTGGCCTCCCTGCATTGCGCTGGCAGCTATTACCTGTGAAGGGGGTAAATGGGATCTATCAGTGACTTGCCAGTCTCTTTTTGGGGGATACCTTTTTGTTTCCCCTGCGTGTTGCTCATAACTCCGTCTCTGCGGTCCTTGATCCCAATTTCGTGTGTCATGTCGTTGTCTAGGTGGTTGATATGATTTTTGTGCATTCTTTGATCTACAGTCTCGTGCAAAATGTCACTCTTTATGACAGTAATAACAAGTTACCACATTTGACTTACCCACAGGGGTCGGAGATTTATACAGAGGTGGCCTTGTGGTCAGGGCCTGTATACTTACGGCCATTAACTTATCACTTTGTGACTCCCTGTGTCTGGTGATATTCCGATCATGATCAACAGCGGCCTCTCTCAAAGTAGCCACCGACAGACCTCGCCAACATGGTTGCGTGGTCTGTACCCTTGTCCTTAATACTTCCTTTAAACCTTCCATTAACACAGATACTGCTACTGCTCTATGATTTACATTTGTCGTAATGTCTTCTATGCCTGTATACTTAGCCATTTCCTGTAGTGCCCGATGAAAATAATCAGCAGCTGTTTCTCCCTCTTTTTGTCTGATGGAAAAAATTTTGTTCCATTTGGCAACAGCTGGAAAATACTCTTTTAACTGTAAATTTATTCTCTTTACATTATCTTGGTTGTACACATCCGTAAGGGGTACATCTTCATCTAATTTACAGTCAGCTAAAAATCTTGCTGAGTCGACATTGGAGGGTAAACATGCCCTCAGCAATATCTGCCAGTCTTTGTTATTGGGCTCCACAGTATTTCCTAGATCTCTAATGTATTTCTGGCTAGCAGCTAGATCTTTCCTAGGATCAGGGAATTCAGACACCATTGTTCTTAATTCCATTCGGGAAAAGGGGCAGTGCATGGCGATGTTTCTGACAGGGGTGACTCCTGAAGTGTCAGTTTTCCCATTTGGCACTGCTATTACCCTAATGGGATTAAGTCCAATAACATCCTTCTGAGTAGATTCTACAATATGTGGTGAAATGGTTTCAACATAGTGTATGGTGCCGTACTTACCAGTTCATACGACCTCACCTGTCCCTCCGCTAGGGGGCTTTGACGCTAATCTTACGGGTTGGGCCGTGCCCACTGTTGTTTCTGCTATGGTGGCTGCTAGAGAGAGTGCCGATATTGTTGTTGGCTCATCCTCTTGATCACACTCCTGGGGAAAGTTTAAAACAGGGTACAGCTTGCATGGATTAGTATTTGCATCAATAATCTTAGTCACATTATTCTTAACATTTATACAGTTACTAAGTGCATGTTTATCATTCACCAGTGTGTCATTCTCTGTAACCACCTGCTCTCCCGTTATGTATGGTGGCGGTGTCGCCGTGGCTATCAGTTTCTTGATAGGGTTAGATCCAGCCGCCTGAGCCAATCCTCTCTGTATTTCACCCTCCTGCTGCCATAACTGTAAATAGTCATAATGTTTGATCCGTCTCTTTGCAGATTTAATGAGACATATCCTTCTCCTTAGATTCTGTAACACCTCGGGACTAAATCTGCCTACCCGTGGGAACTTTTCCCCATCGTGCACAGTCATTCTTTCCCATTCATCGCACAAAACTTCTGTGTGTGAACCGTATTTCTCACACATTACATACCTTGCCGACCCGATTGATCGGTTTACTAAATCAACCCAAACCGAGGTTGATCGCCCCCTACCTGAACAACTGGCCCCCATCTTTGCAGGTGTTGCTTTCACTACCTCTGACCTTCAAATCAGGGTCTTCAGCGAACCCTTACAAAAACCAAGATGTCCTGGGTAGGCCGGCGGCGGAGTTTACAGAGTACTCCACTCACTCGCCCACGTCGACCAATACGCCCACACACTGCCTTAGCGCTGGCGTACTCAACCTAGGGCCCCTACGACCTGAACCTCTATTTACTGGAACATGTGGGTGTGATCCGAAGAGCACTTAACCCTTTCCAGTAACTATTGGTTGTTGGATAGTTCCCGAGTGACCAGCGAACCTCCCTTAAAATAAAAAAAATTACACAAATCACGTTAGAATGTACAAATAGCGTTTATGACCCCTCTAGCGTACGCAAATGGTACTGGGTCAAGTTACTAACTAATGCACACAATTACGTGCGGTACAATCGTTCTGCACATAAGCAACTAATCTTATGTGCGGAGCGACCAGTGGAATCGAAAATTGTGGCTGCGAATTCCTTCAGCCTGAGCTTAATGGCCTATATGGGTACCGCACCAACCCTTCCTGGTGTTGTGCTCCTTTACTCTTTATCTATAGCGGACTTCTTAGTCTGCTGTACCTGGACCTTCTGGTCTGTCTGGACCTCCTGGTCTGTGCTACAATAGACCTCCTGGTCCTCTATACTCTAATGCTCTTTTTTAAATGTTTAACAAGGGATGCCTCCCAAGCCACCATGCAGTCACTTACACGTATGTACCTTCACGAGAACTCGATGATTTCCTTGGTTCAAACCCCCAAAATTAGAAACTTATATATATGTATACACACTCTTTCACCTCATATACTCTTTACTTTCGTTTCTGCGCAGAAATCCCTTTCATTCAGTATTGCAGGCTAATCCCGAGGAGTTACAACTAGAGAAGGATCTATTAGCTTAAAATTTTGGACACTGAGATCGATTTGCGCTATTTTCGCGTTGCCTCCTTATCGCCTAATTAAAACAATACTATCATGTGATTTGTATTATGTGGGCGTACCCAGATGCTCCGTTGCGTAATATACGCTCCGTGCGTCGGCCCTTGCGTCGCGTACACTAGTCCCACCCTTTGTTAGAGACACGTGTACGCCAGCCAGGTATATCCACAGAAATACAATTAACACGTTTATATCAATGTAGATGATCTTTAACTGTAATCATCTACTGAACACCACACCAAACTGCCTTGTATCTTAGGCTAGCCGTGCGCGTGTATTACAAATTACTTCCTTACGTATTAATATTACTTTTAACTACCAATAGCAACAAATCTTTCTCAGCACGTTATCAATTGTGAAATGGCAAACAGGAAGGTGATATGTGAAAATACACAAATGAAAAGAGATACAGTTGTGTGCGTGCGTGCGTGTGTACGCAAAACAGAAATAAACAGTTTTAAAAAGACAATAGCGTATTGTTCTTACCTCCGGTTCCGGATTCCACCAGCACTCCTTCAACCTAGCGAAACAGACGCTTATCTAGCCAGCACTACTGTATCCTGATACGAAGGGATACTGCCTTCCCGCCCTTGCTGACAGATAACGTTTGTTTTCGCTAGTGCGGATATGTGGAGGACGGACGAGCCGCCAATTGATAATGATGATTTTGATTACCTTATAACCTTCACAATAATGGGTAAGAGACACAGTACGCAATTGGCGTATGGGGTACCGTAAGGGTACGCACTTAGCATAGCATACGCTCGGCCGTGATCGAGACGCACATGCGGCACGCTCGCTCACAGCTTAATGCGTGGTGTCGAGCACGCTATAGGCGAGCGACTACCGTAATGCTACGCTACCAGCGTAGCGGACGCTCGAGACCACGAGGAGATCACGAGCGGCGCAGACGCTCACAAGATGATAATCAGTAAACCTTGAATGTAACACACAGAAAGGATACTCTTATACTGTAAACCTTGTACTGAGACACTGTAGCGATATAACGCTGCTTAACCTTGTTAATACTAAAGCTGTTTGAGTGATCGAGACGCTCCTATTACCCACTGCAATGTAATGAACACACGATACCGTGCTAAGGTTCCAACACCTTTACTAACAAGCTTTTAGTTATATCGAAAAGGGGTAAAACAGTTTACAAGTCATACACTACAAGCTAACATATAATTCTAACAGAATATCTAGACAGAAATATACAATAACGTTACAATCTTATACTAAACAGAGAGAGAGAGAGAGAATGTGGCCAATACAGACAAAGAGCGAGATGATCACAGAGAATTACTTACACACACTGGGAACGATCGCTGCGCAGCCTGGTACCAGCTCCGAGTTAGTCAATATGATAACCGTTTGTGGAGAGTGAGGGAGCTGCCCAGGCTGGCTGATCTTATATACACTGAGTACAGTATACTACAAAGGGACCTATAATCTCATTGTTCATTGGACACAGGAATGTCTCCTCGCATCATAACAAAAGGTCATAGGTTAGTTTGAACAGGTGGGCTGTGACTATTTCAAACAGCTCAGGTGGGAGGGGATCTGAAGATTCCCGCCGCATGGATAATGAATCGCTAATATATGAAATGTCCAGAATCTACTAATGGCCATAACTATACGCAGGAGCGTTTAATCTTTACCTAACCAACACCGGATTGTTGCTTTTAAAATACTCTTCGGTTAGGTACCAGACACAGTTGTTCAAACCCTGTCTGACCCCTTGTACCATACAAAGAGGAATTCCTCTGTCCAGCGACCATTTACATTAAACAAACTTACAGTCATTATTAAGGGGAACATTATCTATAAAACATACTATGTGGTGTTATTATTTAACGATTGAGTCGCCCGCTAGACGCACACAAACTCTACCGTAAATGCACATACCACGCGCTCGAGCGCATGGCCGAGGCGCCATCACGCGGCTGCGAGTATCCGCACGCACGGGAGAGAATGTGCACGTGCAGCAGGCACGCGCATGAGGTGAATATATGGCAACGTGCAGCGTGATATTTTTCTGACTTTGACAGAGCGAACAACTCGAAATGACCCCCATTATGTGTATCTGACACTATACTGGAGGCATTATGTGTATCTGACACTATACTTGGGGCATTATGTGTATCTGACACTATATTGAAGACATTGGCCCTCATTCCGAGTTGTTCGCTCGGTAAAAATCTTCGCATTGCAGCGATTTTCCGCTTAATGCGCATGCGCAATGTTCGCACTGCGACTGCGCCAAGTAAATTTGCTATGCAGTTAGGAATTTTACTCACGGCTTTTTCATCGTTCTGGCGATCGTAATGTGATTGACAGGAAATGGGTGTTACTGGGCGGAAACTAACGCGAACGCTGGGTGTGTTTGTGACGTCAAACCAGGAACGACAAGCACTGAACTGATCGCAGATGCCGAGTAAGTCTGAAGCTACTCTGAAACTGCTAAGTAGTTTGTAATCGCAATATTGCGAATACATCGGTCGCAATTTTAAGAAGCTAAGATTCACTCCCAGTAGGCGGCGGCTTAGCGTGTGTAACTCTACTAAAATCGCCTTGCGAGCGATCAACTCGGAATGAGGGCCATTATGTGTAAGGAACACTACTGTGGCTAGTTATGTGTAAGGCTGCTAATTGTGTGTGTAGATTGGGTGCAAAAAATAGGATTTTAATTATCTGCCGGTAAATCCTTTTCTCCTAGTCCGTAGAGGATGCTGGGGCACATTAGTACCATGCGGTATAGACGGGTTCCCCAGGAGCCATGGGCATCTCAAGAGCCCAATAGTGTGGGCTGGCTCCTCCCTCCATGCCCCCCCACCACCAGACCCAGTCCAGAAACTGTGCCCGAGGAGAAGGACATACTTCGAGAGAAGGAAATAAACAGATAGTGGCGAGATTCACACCAGCTCACACATAACAAGGCAAACCAAGCTAACCAGCCTGAACAAGTACTTAACCAAGTAACAATGCAGTACTTAACCAAGTAATAAGGCATTACTGAACCAAGGAACTACTGCAGGAAAACGAAGCGCTGGGCTGGCGCCCAGCATCCTCTACGGACTACGAGAAAAGGATTTACCGATAGGTAATTAAAATCCTATTTTCTCTTACATCCTAGAGGTCGCTGGGGTCCTCAGAGGCCAAAGTATCGAACTTGTAGAACTTAGCAAACGTGTTAAACGTGTTCGATCCTGACCAAGCAGCCGCTCGGTAAAGTTGTAAAGCCGAGACACCCCAGGCAGCCGCCCAGGAAGAACCCACCTTACGAGTAGAGTAGGCCCTAACAGATTTTGGACACGGCAATCCTGCTGTAGAATATGCATGCTGGATAGTGAACCTGATTCAGCGAGAAATCGTCAGCTTAGAAGCAGGCCACCCAACCTTGTTGGGATCATAAAGGACAAACAGCTTCTGACTTTCTGTGACGAGCAGTCCTCTTCACATAGATCTTCAAAGCCTGTACAACATCCAAGGACTTTGAGGTAATTAAGGAGTCAGTAGCCACTGGCACTACAATAGGTTGGTTGATATGAAAAGCCGACACAACCTTTGGAAGAAACTGCTGACGCATCCTGAGCTCAGCTCTATCCTCATGGAAAATTAAGTAGGGGCTTTTACAGGACAAAGCCCCCAATTCCGACACACGTCTAGCAGATACCAATGCCAACAGTGTGACAGCCTTCCAAGTGAGAAACTTGACCTCAAACTCCTGTAAAGGCTCGAACCAATCCGATTGCAGGAACTACAACACCACATTAAGATCCCAGGGTGCTGTAGGAAGCACAAAGGGAGGCTGGATATGCAGAACCCCTTTCAAGAAAGTCTGAACCTCAGGGAGGGAAGCCAACTGTTTCTGGAAGAAAATGGACAAGGCTGAAATCTGGACTTTTATGGAGCCCAAACGTAAGCCCACATCCACACCGGCTTGCAGGAAGAGGAGAAACAGCCCAAGTTGAAATTTCTTGGATTCACACCAAGACACGTACTGTTTCCAAATTCGATGGTAGTGTTTAGACGTTATTCCTTTCCTACCCTGATTCAGGCTAGGATTAACTTTGTTCTGAATGCCCTTCCAAGCTAAGATCTGGCATTCAACCTCCATGCCGTCAAACGTAGCAGTGGTAAGTCTTGATAAGCGAACGGCCCTTGTTGCAGAAGGTCCTCTCGAAGAGGAAGAGGCCTCGGATCTTCCAGCAGTAACTCCAGCAGATCCACATACCAAGCTCTTCTTGGCCAGTCCGGGGCAATGAGGATCGCCTGAACTCTTGTTTTCTTTACGAGTTTTAGAATTCTTGGGATGAGTGGAAGTGGAGGGAACACGTACACTGACTTGAAAACCCACGGAGTTGCCAGGGCGTCAACCGCCACTGCCTGTGGCTCTCGCAACCTGGAACAGTACCTCCGAAGCTTCTTGTTGAGGTGGGAGGCCATCATTTCTATTTGCGGTACACCCCAAAGATTTGTCACCTCTGTGAACACCTCCGGATGGAGGAGCCACTCTCCCGGATGGAGATCGTGTCTGCTGAGGAAGTCCGCTTACCAGTTGTCCACTCCCGGAATGAAGATTGCTGACAGTGTCAATGCGTGTCTTTCTGAACAAAGGAGGATTCTTGTTACCTCCGACATTGCCGCCCTACTATTTGTTCCGCCCTGTTGGTTTATGTAGGCCACCGTCGTTACATTGTCCGACTGTACCTGAATGGCCTGATCTTGCAGAAGATGTGCCGCTTGTAGAAGACCGTTGTACATGGCTCTTAGTTCCAGAATGCTTATCGGAAGAATGGATTCCAGACTTGACCACCTTCCTCGGAAGGTTTCCCCTTTGGTGACAGTGCCCCAACCTCTGAGACTTGCATCCGTGGTTAGAAGGATCCAGTTCTGAATCCCAAACCTGCGGCCCTTGAGAAGGTGAGGCATTTGTGAAATCCTGGCTTTCGGAAACAGACAAATTCTCTGGTGCATGTGCAGGTGAGATCCGGACCACCTGTCCAGGAGATCCAGTTAGAAGGACCGTGCATGAAACCTTTCGTACTGTAGAGCCTCATAGGAGGCAACCATCTTCCCCAGAAGGTGAATGCACTGATAAACTGATACCCGGGCAGGCATCAAGACATCCCGGACAATTGTTTGTATCAACAACGACTTCTCCAATGGTAGAAACACCCACTGCACTTCCGTATCGAGGATCATCCCCAGGAAAGACAATCTCCTTGTCGGCTCCAAATATGACTTTGGAGAGTCAGGATCCATCCATGATCCCTGAGCAGTCGAGTCGTGAGAGGATTGGACTGAAACAACCTCTCCCTGGATGATGCCTTTATCAGTAGATCATCCAGATATGGAATTATGTTCACTCCCCGTCTGCGGTGGAGTACCATCATCTCTGCCATCACCTTGGTGAACACCCTCTGTGCCATGGAGAGGCCGAATGGCAGTGACTGGAACTGATAGTGACAGTCCAACAGTGCAAATCTGAGATAAGCCTGGTGTGGCGGCCATATCGGAATGAGGAGGTACGCATCCCTGATACAGACCTGATATCACCGCTCTCAGATATTCCATTTTGAGCTTGAATTCCCTCAAATAAGGGTTTAACGACTTCAGGTTGAAAATTGGTCTGACCGAACCATCCGGTTTCGGTACCACAAATAGGTTTGAATAGTTACCCTAGCTTTCCAGATGAGGTTGAACTGGAACAATAACATTTGCCTTTTCTAATTTTTGAATGGCTTCCTGTAGGAGAGCCCTTTCTGTCAGCAAAGCTGGTAAGCCTGATTTGAATAATCTGTGAGGTGGGAGCTCTTGAAACTCCAGTCTCTACCCCTGGGACACAATATCCTGTACCCAGGGATCCAGGCCGGATGATATCCAGACGTGACTGAAAAGTCAGAGTCTCGCTCCCACCTGCCCGCTCTCCAGGCTGGGAGGTCCACCGTCATGCTGAGGATTTTGAGGAAACAGAGCCAGGCTTCTGTTCCTGGGAACCTGCAGGTGCAGGTTTTCTGGATTTTTCCCGACCACCTCTGAAGATAGTGGAAGGGGGCTTGGACTTCTTAACCTTTGCAGTCCGAAAGGTCAGCATTGTAGAATTTTTTTTCCGGTGTCTGAGTGGCTGAGGGAAGAAAGGTTGACTTACCCGCGGTTGCCGTGGAGATCCACGCATCCAATGCTTCCCCAAATAGAGCCTGACCTGTGAAGGGTAGGTTCTCCACACTTCTCTTGGATTCCGCGTCTGCAGACCATTGGTGCAGCCAGAGTCCCCTGCGTGCCGAGACAGCCATGAAAGACGTCCTTGCATTCAGATGACCCAGGTCATTCATGGCCTCCACCATGAAACCCGGAGAATCCTGTATGTGACGTAAAAACATTTCAATGTCACTTTTATCCAGAGAATCTAATTCCTCAAGTAATGTGCCTGACCACTTTTACTATGGCTTTAGAAATCCATGCACAGGCAATAGTGGGCCTTAACGCCACGCCTGAAGCAGTGTATATGGATTTGAGCGTAGTCTCAATCTTGCGGTCTGCCGGTTCTTTCAAAGCGGTAGACCCAGGGACAGGTAAAACCACTTTTTTAGACAGTTTAGATACAAAAGCATCTACTGTAGGGAGGTTTTCCCACTTTTTCCTATCCTCCTCAGGAAAGGGAAAAGTAACAAGAACTCTTTTTGGGATCTGGAATTTTTTCTCCAGGTTTTCCCAGGATTTTTCAAATAATGCGTTTAATTCCTTAGATGCAGGAAAGGTCAGGGAGGCTTTCTTATTGTCTGTAAAGTAAGCCTCCTCGACCTGCTCAGGTGCTTTGTCAGTAATGTGTAACACATTCCTAATAGCCTCAATCATGAGCTGCACCCCCTTTGCAAGGGATGCCGCCCCCCCCCCCGCATATCCCCATCACCGTCTCCTGTATCAGAGTCGGTATCCGTGTCGACTTGCATAATTTGGGCAAGAGCACGCTTCTTTGGGCATATACCAGGGGAGTTTGAGGATGTAGTGGGAACAGAACCAGACAAAACTTCTACAGATTTTCTCAAAACCTGTGTTTCAGTCTCAGTATGAGCTATCCTAGATGAAATCTGGGATATCATTCCCGTAATTGAAGCCTCCCACAAAGCATACTTGCCTACTTTTGAAAAAAACATTTCAGGGAGATTGTGAAAGTAACACCTATCAGCGTGGACATGTAATGCTACATCTGAGAGGCGTGTCATGAAAATGACTTACATCCAAATGTAAATGAGCCCCAAAGTTATTATACTGTCTACACATATACTGCAAGTGGCCATGAAAAACCTTATGTAAAACGCATGTAGCCATATTGTATAACCTATACAGGGAAATGGCGCTGATGATCCCATATGAATGGATATATCTCTGATTTATTGTTCCCCCCAAGAATGTAACAGCTACATAATGGGGGTGAGGTGCAATCAGGGAGATTGATGGACTACTCAGGGAGTCAGGGAGATTGCTGCTATTTCAGGGAGTCTCCTGCAGAATGAGGGAGTGTAGACAACTGTGCCACAACGTTGTGGATTCAGAAGGCTGAGACATGATATTACAGTCCTGAGTACATGGAATAGACTCCTCTGGGGAAGATACATATTCTGCAGCACAAGACACAGAGGTGGTCATTCCGAGTTGATCGCTAGCTGCTTTCGTTCGCTGCGCAGCGATCAGGCAAAAAAATGGCAATTCAGCGCACGCGTATTCGGTGCAATGAGCTTGCGCGTCGTACTCTTACAACGACTGATGTAGTTTCACACAAGGTCTAGCGAAGCTTTTCAGTCGCACTGCTGACCGCAGAGTGATTGACAGGAAGTGGGTGTTTCTGGGTGTCAACTGACCATTTTCAGGGAGTGAGTAAAAAAACGCAGGCGTGCCAGATAATAACGCAGGCGTGGCTGGAGAAATGTAGGCGTGGCTGGCCGAACGCAGGGCGTGTTTGTGACGTAAAAGCAGGAACTAGATAGTCTACAGTGATCGCAAGCTAGGAGTAGGTCTGGAGCTACTCTGAAGCTGCACAAACTTATTTTGTAGCCACTCTGCGATTCTTTTGTTCGCACTTCTGCTAAGCAAAAATACACTCCCAGAGGGCGGCAGCTTAGCGTTTGCACGGCTAGCGAGCAAACAACTCGGAATGAAGGCCAGAGTCCCTGGACATGGCAATGTGAGAAATATGCGCACACACACACACACACACACACACACACACACACACACACACACACACACACACAAACGAAAGTGTCAGACACAGTTTCCCCCAAGTGCCTTCAGAGAGACACAGAGGTAATGGAGCCAGCACACACAGCGCCTCAGTAGGCAGTTACATAATAAAAGCCTGGCGCTGACTGTGCAACCTTAATAGACTACACAGAGTAAAATTGTGAATAACACTCTCTCTCCCCCTCTTCTATAATCCCTGGTACCGCACAGGATAGCTGGAGTTATGTGGAGGGACAGCGTTCCCTGTCAGCATCTCTGTGTGTGATCTGCAGGGAGAAAATGGCGCTGGTGAGCTGCTGGATCCACTCTGAGGAGAAGCCCCACTCCCTGTAATGGCGCGTCTTCCCGCACTTTAAGATTATACTGGCCTGAGGTAAAACACATTGCTAGCAGTAGAATACCTCCCCTGATAGCCCAGATGACCAGTTTTAAGTAGTGATGAGCGGGTTCGGTTCCTCGGGATCCGAACCCCCCCGAACTTCACCCTTTTTTGCATGGTTCCGAGGCAGACTCGGATCCTCCCGCCTTGCTCGGTTAACCAGAGCACGCCCGAACATCATCATCCCGCTGTCGGATTCTCGCGAGATTCGTATTCTATATAAGGAGCCACGCGTCGCTGCCATTTTTCACTCGTGCATTGGAGATTATAGTGAGAGGACGTGGCTGGCGTTCTCTCAGTTTCTGTGTTCAGTGTGCTGCAAATATCTGTGCTCAGTGTGCTGCAAATATCTGTGCTCAGTGTGCTGCAAATATCTGTGCTCACACTGCTTTATTGTGGGGACTGGGGACCACCAGTATTATATAGTAGGAGGACAGTGCAGAGTTTTGCTGACCAGTGACCACCAGTATTATACGTTCTCTGCCTGAAAAACGCTCCATATCTGTGCTGCATTGTAGTATATAGTAGGAGGACAGTGCAGAATTTTGCTGACCACCAGTATATATATATATAGCAGTACGGTACAGTAGTCCACTGCTCTACCTCTGTGTCGTCAAGTATACTATCCCATCCATACCTGTGGTGCATTTCAGTTTTGCGCAGTATATATATAGTAGGAGGACAGTGCATAATTTTGCTGACCACCAGTATATAATATATAGCAGTACGGTACAGTAGTCCACTGCTCTACCTACCTCTGTGTCGTCAAGTATACTATCCCAACTATACCTGTGGTGCATTTAAGTTTTGCGCAGTATATATATAGTAGGAGGACAGTGCATAATTTTGCTGACCACCAGTATATAATAAATAGCAGTACAGTACAGTAGTCCACTGCTCTACCTACCTCTGTGTTAGGTTCCTGGTGCTCAGAACAAGGGAGATGTTATGAAGTGAGTCCAGAGCACCAGGACGTAATACTGAATTTGGTGAAATGGAACGGGAATAGCCCCTGGCACCCTACCTCCGTTGTTTTACCCGTGTTGTCAATTCACGCTTGCAGGACTATGGTTTCTTGGGCCCATGGCAGCCGCGTTTGAAGGGCGGATTAGGTCTGCCCAACTCCGATGCCCCCTCAGGTCTTAAAGAGAGACAAAGCGTGAACTGAGACAGGGTAATAACAAGGGGCCCTCTAACTGAAACAACCAAAGCCAGGGGCTACTAACTAGGCTAAAACTAAATGTATGTGCGGCTTGCCGCCAAAGGAAAAGAACAACAAAGGAAATGCTGACCACACGCCGACACAATACTTTTGTGTACCGGCGGTGACAGCATAAGCAGAACCCTCTGCAAAACACCAGTGACAGATACAACCAAGGAATACAGCGGCCTAGGCCGACGGACGCGGCAAAGCCGCTACTCACGGAACCGGTACAAATACTGGCAAACGGACAGGAACCCCCAATGCTGCCGACACAGACTCTCAGAACTGGAGGACAGGCAGAATCCCAAATGACAGACCGGTGGACACCAAGAAGCCAGAAACTCGACCAGGCATAGGCAAAGCCACAGGACTTCTGGACAGGAATGCTTCACGGCAGGACACGGGATCAGACACAGGAATCGACACAGGGACTAACACAGGAATCGACACAGGAAGCAGCTAGACAGACACTGCTAGACAGGAGCTCAGGAACTGGCAGGAACAAGCTCAGAACTCAAGCACTCTGGAAGACTGGAAACCTAGAAATATCACCAGCGTCTGTGAATTGCACTCAGCCAGCATATAACAGAGAGGCCTAATTAATTATGTCGTGCAGCTGCCCCGTTGCATGACTCCAAACTGACAAGATGCAATTAGCAGACAGGTGAGACCAACCACATGGAAACAGGCTGCAATTACACAGACTCACCACTGACAGCAAACAAATATCTTCTAAATCAGAGCAAAAGGAAATCCTGGCCTGCAAGAGAACTATAAACATAAAATAGGAATGAACCACTACCTGTGGTTCATAACAGTAAATGTTAGGCTCCTGGTCCTCAGAACAAGGGAGATGTTATGAAGTGAGTCCAGAGCACCAGGATGTAATACTGAATTTGGTGAAATGGAACAGGAATAGCCCCTGGCACCCTACCTCAGTTGTTTTACCCGTGTTGTCAATTCACGCTTGCAGGACTATGGTTTCTTGGGCCCATGGCAGCCGCGTTTGAAGGGCGGATTAGGTCTGCCCAACTCCGATGCCCCCTCAGGTCTTAAAGAGAGACAAAGCGTGAACTGAGACAGGGTAATAACAAGGGGCCCTCTAACTGAAACAAGCAAAGCCAGGGGCTACTAACTAGGCTAAAACTAAATGTATGTGCGGCTTGCCGCCAAAGGAAAAGAACAACAAAGGAAATGCTGACCACACGCCGACACAATACTTTTGTGTATCGGCGGTGACAGCATAAGCAGAACCCTCTGCAAAACACCAGTGACAGATACAACCAAGGAATACAGCGGCCTAGGCCGACGGACGCGGCAAAGCCGCTACTCACGGAACCGGTACAAATACTGTCAAACGGACAGGAACCCCCAATGCTGCCGACACAGACTCTCAGAACTGGAGGACAGGCAGAATCCCAAACGACAGACCGGTGGACACCAAGAAGCCAGAAACTCGACCAGGCATAGGCAAAGCCACAGGACTTCTGGACAGGAATGCTTCACGGCAGGACACGGGATCAGACACAGGAATCGACACAGGGACTAACACAGGAATCAACACAGGAAGCAGCTAGACAGACACTGCTAGACAGGAGCTCAGGAACTGGCAGGAACAAGCTCAGAACTCAAGCACTCTGGAAGACTGGAAACCTAGAAATATCACCAGTGTCTGTGAATTGCACTCAGCCAGCATATAACAGAGAGGCCTAATTAATTATGTCGTGCAGCTGCCCCGTTGCATGACTCCAAACTGACAAGATGCAATTAGCAGACAGGTGAGACCAACCACATGGAAACAGGCTGCAATTACACAGACTCACCACTGACAGCAAACAAATATCTTCTAAACCAGAGCAAAAGGAAATCCTGGCCTGCAAGAGAACTATAAACATAAAATAGGAATGAACCACTACCTGTGGTTCATAACAGTATCCTCTCCTTAAGGGTGAGCTCCGAGCACCCCATGACACCCACGGGGAACATAAACAGAAGTATAACATAAAATACATGACCAAAATGAAACAGGAATGAGCCACAGCCGTGGCTCATAACACTCTGTGTCGTCAAGTATACTATCCATGACACTGCATTATCTATTGATGGCACTACTATCTCCTCTAGCCCCCAAGTGCGCTGTCTTGGAGTAATCCTTGACTCCTCCCTCTCCTTCAAACCACACATTCAGCACCTCTCACAAACCTGTCATTTTCATCTAAAAAATATTTCCAGGATCAGACCCTTTCTGACCCAGGATGCTACTAAGACTCTTATCCACTCACTGGTCATCTCCAGACTGGACTACTGTAATCTGCTCCTGACTGGCATTCCTGACAAATACCTCTCTCCACTCCAATCTATCCTCAATGCTGCTGCCCGGCTCATCTTCCTCACCAAACGCACTACGTCCACCTCCCCTCTCTTACTAGACCTTCACTGGCTCCCCTTCCCTTTCAGAATCCATTTCAAGCTTCTCACACTCGCTTACAAAGCCCTCACCCACTCCTCTCCCATCTACATCTCTGACCTTATCTCCCTTTACACTCCCACCCGTCCTCTTCGCTCTGCTAATGCACGCCGACTCTCCTGCCTACGGATTACTTCCTCCCACTCCTACCTCCAAGATTTTTCACGTGCTGCACCACTTCTTTGGAATTCCCTACCTCTCCCCCTCAGACTCTCCACCTCTCTACAAAACTTCAAACGGGCTCTCAAGACCCACTTCTTCACCAAACCCAGCCAAATCTCATCCTAACCCTCTGTTCTACGCTCTCTATGTACCCCAACTGTGTCACCCCTGTCTGTCTACCCCTCCCCTTTAGAATGTAAGCTCTCACGAGCAGGGCCCTCTTCCCTCATGTGCTTATCCTTTCTTACTTTAATAATCTTCAACTGCACCAATTCCATCAGTCTTCTGCCACCTGATGCTTATTCCAGTGTCATCTGCTGATGTTACTATGTTTATTTACCCTGCACTTGTCCTATATTGTCGTCAACTGTAAGTTGCTGTTTTCCTGTTTGATTATTTGTTTATGTACTCTGTAATTGGGCGCTGCGGAACCCTTGTGGCACCATATAAATAAAGGAGAATAATAATAATAATAATCCATACCTGTGGTGCATTTAAGTTTTGCGCAGTATATATATAGTAGGAGGACAGTGCATAATTTTGCTGACCAACAGTATATAATATATAGCAGTACAGTACAGTAGTCCACTGCTCTACCTACCTCTGTGTCATCAAGTACACTATCCCATCCATACCTGTGGTGCATTTAAGTTTTGTGCAGTATATATATAGTAGGAGGACAGTGCATAATTTTGCTGACCACCAGTATATAATATATAGCAGTATGGTACAGTAGTCCACTGCTCTACCTACCTCTGTGTTGTCAAGTATACTATCCCATCCATACCTGTGGTGCATTTAAGTTTTGCGCAATATATATATAGTAGGAGGACAGTGCATAATTTTGCTGACCACCAGTATATAATATATAGCAGTACGGTACAGTAGTCCACTGCTCTACCTACCTCTGTGTCGTCAAGTATACTATCCCATCCATATCTGTGGTGCATTAAAGTTTTGCGCAGTATATATATAGTAGGAGGACAGTGCATAAATGGGCCAGGTGTTTGTGTCGGCCACTTGGGTTGCTTAGCTTAGTCACACAGCTACCTCATTGCGCCTCTTTTTTCTTTGCATCATGTGCTGTTTGGGGACAATTTTTTTAAATCTGCCATCTTGTCTGACACGATTAGAAAGAAGGAAGAAAAGGGGGGTCGCACAGACCTCTATATATACTGTTCAATAATTATCAGTAAGTCACATATAGTTTTTTCCCATATATTTAAATCTTGTTGTTTATTTACCAATTAGATCCTATGGGAGGTGCTCCTGGGAATAAGTTATATACATGTAGAAACCAGAAGAAGAAGGTATTCCCTATTATGATACCTATAATAGGTCCTTAAAAGTCCTGACTGTTTTTCTCACAGAATTATCCTTTGTAGCCTCCTATAATTCAATTTCTGATTGTTAATGTGTTATCTTCTGTTATATTGGGCTTTGCTTGAAATAATCTGATCATGAGATAAGGTTTTGTGCCTGTTATTGGGACTGATGTTAATCGTGATGTGTGACACTACTGAATGAATTAAATCCTCTAACCATGCTGTTTTTGCATGCCTATATATATGATCTTAATTCATGTCACATACATACAAGGACAGTTGTATTCACTGTCGATTGTACACGGATATTACACGTTTACCTCCTATACCAGGCACTATACCGATGGACAACTTGTATCCCCTGTTTGTGGTTTGTGGTTCAATCATCCATACTCTGTCTCAGTATTATTTAAACGAATATAACCATTATGCTATTAGGACATATGTCCACAATGGTGCTCTAAGATATGTATTATCCTTCTCTTATGCACCCCAGCTTATTCCTGCTGGTCCTGGCGTTGGTATTTTGTTAATACATTATATCATATGTTAAACTGCAGTGCCACTCCTAGATGGGCCAGGTGTTTGTGTCGGCCACTTGGGTCGCTTAGCTTAGTCACACAGCTACCTCATTGCGCCTCTTTTTTTCTTTGCATCATGTACTGTTTGGGGACAATTTTTTTAATCTGCCATCCTGTCTGACACTGCAGTGCCACTCCTAGATGGGCCAGGTGTTTGTGTCGGCCACTTGTGTCGCTTAGCTTAGCCATCCAGCGACCTTGGCGCACCTCTTTTTTTCTTTGCATCATGTGCTGTTTGGGGACTATTTTTTAAATCTGCCATCCTGTCTGACACTGCAGTGCCACTCCTAGATGGGCCAGGTGTTTGTGTCGGCCACTTGTGTCGCTTAGCTTAGTCACACAGCTACCTCATTGCGCCTCTTTTTTTCTTTGCATCATGTACTGTTTGGGGACAATTTTTTTAATCTGCCATCCTGTCTGACACTGCAGTGCCACTCCTAGATGGGCCAGGTGTTTGTGTCGGCCACTTGTGTCGCTTAGCTTAGCCATCCAGCGACCTTGGTGCACCTCTTTTTTTCTTTGCATCATGTGCTGTTTGGGGACTATTTTTTAAATCTGCCATCCTGTCTGACACTGCAGTGCCACTCCTAGATGGGCAAGGTGTTTGTGTCGGCCACTTGTGTCGCTTAGCTTAGTCACACAGCGACCTTAGTTCACCTCTTTTTTTCTTTGCATCATGTGCTGTTTGGGGACAATTTTTTGGAAGTGCCATCCTGTCTTGATTGACACTGCAGTGCCACTCCTAGATGGGCCAGGTGTTTGTGTCGGCCACTTGGGTCGCTTAGCTTACTCACACAGCTACCTCATTGCGCCTCTTTTTTTCTTTGCATCATGTTCTGTTTGGGGACAATTTTTTTGAAGGGCCATCCTGCCTGACACTGCAGTGCCCCTCCTAGATGGGCCAGGTGTTTGTGTCGGCCACTTGTGTCGCTTAGCTTAGTCACACAGCTACCTCATTGCGCCTCTTTTTTTCTTTGCATCATGTACTGTTTGGGGACAATTTTTTTAATCTGCCATCCTGTCTGACACTGCAGTGCCACTCCTAGATGGGCCAGGTGTTTGTGTCGGCCACTTGTGTCGCTTAGCTTAGTCACACAGCGACCTTAGTTCACCTCTTTTTTTCTTTGCATCATGTGCTGTTTGGGGACTATTTTTTGAAGTGCCATCCTGTCTGACACTGCAGTGCCACTCCTAGATGGGCCAGGTGTTTGTGTCGACCACTTGTGTCGCTTAGCTTAGCCATCCAGCGACCTTGGTGCACCTCTTTTTTTCTTTACATCATTTGCTGTTTGGGGACTATTTTTTAAATCTGCCATCCTGTCTGACACTGCAGTGCCACTCCTAGATGGGCCAGGTGTTTGTGTCGGCCACTTGTGTCGCTTAGCTTAGCCATCCAGCGACCTTGGCGCACCTCTTTTTTTCTTTGCATCATGTGCTGTTTGGGGACTATTTTTTAAATCTGCCATCCTGTCTGACACTGCAGTGCCACTCCTAGATGGGCCAGGTGTTTGTGTCGGCCACTTGTGTCGCTTAGCTTAGTCACACAGCTACCTCATTGCGCCTCTTTTTTTCTTTGCATCATGTACTGTTTGGGGACAATTTTTTAATCTGCCATCCTGTCTGACACTGCAGTGCCACTCCTAGATGGGCCAGGTGTTTGTGTCGGCCACTTGTGTCGCTTAGCTTAGTCACACAGCGACCTTAGTTCACCTCTTTTTTTCTTTGCATCATGTGCTATTTGGGGACTATTGTTTGAAGTGCCATCCTGTCTGACACTGCAGTGCCACTCCTAGATGGGCCAGGTGTTTGTGTCGGCCACTTGTGTCGCTTAGCTTAGTCACACAGCGACCTTAGTTCACCTCTTTTTTTCTTTGCATCATGTGCTGTTTGTGGACTATTTTTTAATCTGCCATCCTGTCTGACACTGCAGTGCCACTCCTAGATGGGCCAGGTGTTTGTGTCGGCCACTTAGGTCACTTAGCTTTGAAAAAGTCACGTGATTCGTGACGAAACGCGTTAGGCTCCTCCTCCAACTCTGATCACCGATCATTGAACTTTATCCACTGACTCTGTCGGCATACGGGGACACGTCCCGTTGTCATATAGAGGATTCCCCTGATCTGCAAGAGGCTGCTCCGGCTCACGCTGCCATCTGATACCTCAGCCTGTACTTCCAGTGGCTGCCATCTCACTGTTGAAATCCCTGCACACAGCGGCGGCTCCGGCCAGCGCCACTGCACGGCGCCTACATCAAGCAGAGGGTTCTCCCGGCAATTAAGGACGACTGTGGTCAGCGCTGCATCACGGTGCCCACAGCTGCCAGAGGTCTCTCCGTGTAGACAGTCAGCACACGGCTTCTCCTGACTACAGCCACTGCACGGCTTATTTTATCTAGTCAACAGCACTTCTAACTAGCAACACTGGTTACCATCTACAAGTGGATATTAAAGGATTCTCCTTAGTCCTTGGGAGATTACCTGAAGTTCCCGGCTAAAACCATCTTAAAGACGCCGGTAAATATACAGCAGCCTCTGCTAGAGCTTTTTAGCTCAATTCTATCCTTTACTGTTAAACAATTAGTGAGCTGTGGCGGACTTTACCGAGGACGCTCGGTGTCTACAAGCCCCAGGACAATTAATCACACGGCACTAATTGCTATCATATTCTCGGGACTTATATGTCCCTATAAGCTGGAGTGTGCCTCTGCACCTGTAGCTAATCTTTGTTATTGAGTTACTGCCTTTAAGTGATACAATTCATTAAGCATGGATGTATAAAGTTACAAATTTTAAACAGTGTTACAAAATTCTATCTGCACTGAGTCAATATCTAACACATTGCTCTAACAATTTTAATCTGTGGATACTGCTTACTAGATACAACGACGGTTTTCAGAGTATATACAAAGCTAGAAGGTTTATATATATTTGTATAATTAGTTTTCCATTGGTGTGTTATTATTTTAATAAATATATTTTATATAATTCTTGGTTGTCAGCTCTCCATGAATTTGATATACTAACAACACTGTAGGCGCAGCTAATTCTTTCTCTTCCCATCCTGTCTGACACTGCAGTGCCACTCCTAGATGGGCCAGGTGTTTGTGTCGGCCACTTAGGTCACTTAGCTTTGTCACACAGCGACCTCGGTGCAAATTTTAGGACTAAAAATAATATTGTGAGGTGTGAGGTGTTCAGAATAGACTGAAAATGAGTGGAAATTATAGTTATTGAGGTTAATAATACTATGGGATCAAAATGACCCCCAAATTCTATGATTTAAGCTGTTTTTGAGGGTTTTTTGTAAAAAAACACCCGAATCCAAAACACACCCGAATCCGACAAAACATTTTCAGGGAGGTCTTGCCAAAACGCGTCCGAATCCAAAACACGGCCGCGGAACCGAATCCAAAACCAAAACACAAAACACAAAACCCGAAAAATTTCCGGTGCACATCACTAGTTTTAAGGGTATTGTGCTGGCCCTCACAGCGCCGCACAGCAGTGCCTCTGAGCCCTCCGCTTGTCGGGTCGCCGGCAACCTACTCACCACCGACGTCTTCTGGCTCTGTTAGGGGGTGGCGGCAGTGCTGCGGGAGTGAGCGGTCGCCTCGGGGGGCTTGTGATCGACACCCTCAGGTGTCCTGTCAGAGGAGATAGTGGCCAATAACCTCAGAGGGTTGGACACTACTCCCCCCCCTAAGTCCCACGAAGCAGGAAGGCTGTTGCCAGCAGCCTCTCTGTACCTAACTTTTTAAAAAAACAATAAAACTAAAAGAACTCCTAGGAGCTCCCCTAGCTGTGACCTGGGTCCACCAGGCACATTTTCTAAACTGTGGTCTGGTGGGGGGGTCATGGAGGGAGGAGCCAGCCTACACTCTTGGGCTCTTGAGGTGCCCATGGCTCCCGGGGGACCCATCTATACCCCATGGTACTAATGTGGACCCCAGCATCCTCTAGGACTGAAGAGAAATATATTTATTTATAGTTTGATAATATGGTGTTGTGAGGCCACGCCCACTTTCCCAGGAGCGCGTGCACCCTCGGCGCGTGCATGGGTGTGTGTGTGTGGGGGGTTCTTCGAAACTTTCTCGCTCAGGGTGCTAGTAGGCTTGGAGTTGGCCCTGCCTCACTGCAATCCATCTGATCTTCCTCACCCGCCACACCACATCCACATGACTTCCTACACTGGGCCTCATTCTGAGGAAGCGCAAATGTGGGCAGCTCCTGCCGATATCTGCAAATTGCACACAGGCTGTAGAAAGTGATGTCATACTGCGCGCATGAAGGAGACTGAATGTGCAGGCAATGGCGGAGTGCTCTCAGTGAAGGGCATTTCTTGAGGGTAAGTGGGCAGCAGCCAGTATGGATCTATCTTTGGGGGTCATTCCGAGTTGTTCGCTCGCTAGCAGATTTTAGCAGCAGTGCACACGCTAAGCCTCCGCCCTCTGGGAGTGTATCTTTGCTTAGCAGAATTGCGAACGAAAGATTAGCAGAATTGCGAATAGAAAATTCTTAGCAGTTTCTGAGTAGCTCGAGTCTTACTCCTACACTGCGATCAGCTCAGCCCGTTTCGTTCCTGGTTTGACGTCACAAACATGCCCTGCGTTCGGCCAGCCACTCCCCCGTTTCTCCAGCCACTCCCCCGTTTCTCCAGACAATCCCGCGTTTTATCCTGGCACGCCAGCGTTTTTCCGCACACTCCCAGAAAACAGCCAGTTTCCGCCCAGAAACACCCACTTCCTGTCAATCACACTCCGATCACTTCAACGATGAAAATTCTTTGTTCTGCCGTGAGTAAATCTACTAAGTTCTGAGCTAAAATACTTAGCGCATGCGCACTGCGTACCATGCGCATTTTCGCCTTAATCGCTCCGTTGCAAAAATCGGCAACGAGCGAACAACTCGGAATGACCCCCTATGGGCCTGTTGCAGCGTGTGGACAGAGACAGGTCCTTGCACCCGGCGTGGGGTGGATGGAAGTCCCGGTGCTAATGATGACAGCTGTGGGTGTGGATGTAAGAACACTGGGGCTTATTAAGATGTGGTTGGAGCAGCGGCATCATGCGCAAAGTACCAATTACCAGTGCTGTGCGCATGCGCTGGAGCCACTCTGTGCGTGCAGAAATGGGACCTGCTATGAAGGTTGCAGGAGGACAGCAGGCTGTCAGTGATTGCCAGTCTGCTGCCATCTGGGGGGCTGGGAGGGGGGGGGGGCAGTTGCCTCCATTTGTGAAGACAGAGGCGTGTCCCAGCTGTTTAGGGGGACGGAAGGGGCCAAGGATTTCCTGTGGCCTCTGCTACGGGGAGCTTGCGAGGCACCATGATGAATGAGAGATTCAATGCAGGTCAGATCACATCTGCAGCAGGAGGCATCAGACGTCTCCCGCTGCATCACCATACAGCGCCGTCACTGCTGCGTGTAACAGACGTCTCCCGCTGCATCACCATACAGCGCCGTCACTGCTGCGTGTAACAGACGTCTCCCGCTGCATCACCATACAGCGCCGTCACTGCTGCGTGTAACAGACGTCTCCCGCTGCATCACCATACAGCGCCGTCACTGCTGCGTGTAACAGACGTCTCCCGCTGCATCACCATACAGCGCCGTCACTGCTGCGTGTAACAGACGTCTCCCGCTGCATCACCATACAGCGCCGTCACTGCTGCGTGTAACAGACGTCTCCCGCTGCATCACCATACAGCGCCGTCACTGCTGCGTGTAACAGACGTCTCCCGCTGCATCACCATACAGCGCCGTCACTGCTGCGTGTAACAGACGTCTCCCGCTGCATCACCATACAGCGCCGTCACTGCTGCGTGTAACAGACGTCTCCCGCTGCATCACCATACAGCGCCGTCCAGGGACGGATTGGGAACAAAAAGCGGCCCTGGAAAAATTTGTACTAGTGGCCCCACATGGGCAGCACCAGAGGTGTAAGGTCTAGCCATGGGCCATGGCAGCAGCACCCTCCCCCCAAGACCTTCCAGATAGTGGGCATGTCCAGCATCAAGGGGAAGTTAAAAAGAAATAAAATTAAATATTATGAGCACATTATATGATACACCTTCAGAATTTAGGAAACTATATCATTCTTTAGAAAGATATTTTCTTGCTTATTACACCAACCGTATCCCAATCACTATTCACTCAATCTTATATGTCAGCCAAGCAGGCAGACAGAGCATACACTAGATCATCTGCAATCACAGGCTAAGTGGCAAAGTCATTTTCATATATGCAAATTACTTTGCATCTTATTCATTATGTCTATAAAAAGGACCACATGTCCTCAAACAAAATAGGCCCCACTGGTGCGTCGGCCCACCGGGAATCTTCCCTGTAAACCCTATGGCCAATCCTCCTCTGGCGCCGTCACTGCTGCTTCCAGGGAAGTGACAGCACCTCCAGCCACATCTGTATCAAGCACAGTGATTGAGTCGCCACCCAAAAGAGGAGGGACCGGTACTCGGCACAGATTGGTGGATACTATGCATAGATTGTCAGGTACTCACCATAGATGGGCAGGTACTAACCATAGATGAGCAGGTACTAGGCATAGATGGGCAGGTACTAACCATAGATTGGCAGGTACTTGGCATAGATGGTCAGGTACTCACCATAGATGAGCAGGTACTAGGCATAGATGGGCAGGTACTAACCATAGATGAGCAGGTACTTGGCATAGATGAGCAGGTACTCACCATAGATGGTCAGGTACTCACCATAGATGGGCAGGTACTCACCATAGATAGGCAGGTACTTGGCATAGATGGTCAGGTACTCACCATAGATGGTCAGGTACTCACCATAGATGAGCAGGTACTTGGCATAGATGGGCAGGTACTCACCATAGATGGTCATGGACTCACCATAGATGGGCAGGTACTTGGCATAGATGGGCAGGTACTCACCATAGATAGGCAGGTACTTGGCATAGATGGGCAGGTACTCACCATAGATGGTCAGGTACTCACCATAGATGAGCAGGTACTTGGCATAGATGGGCAGGTACTCACCATAGATGGTCATGGACTCACCATAGATGGGTAGGTACTTGACATAGATTGGCAGGTACCCACCATAGATGGGCAGGTACTTGGCATAGATGGGCAGGTACTCACCATAGATGGTCATGAACTCAAAATAGATGGGTAGGTACTTGACATAGATTAGCAGGTACCCACCATAGATGGGCAGGTACTTGGCATAGATGGGCAGGTACTCACCATAGATGAGCAGGTACGTGGCATAGATGGGCAGGTACTAACCATAGATTGGCAGGTACTTGGCATAGATGGGCAGGTACTCACCATAGATAGGCAGGTAGATGGGCGTATATTAGGCATAGATGGGCAGGTACTTGGCGTAGATGGGCAGGTACTCACCACAGATGGGCAGGTACTCACCATAGATAGGCAGGTACTCACCATAGATAGGCAGGTACTTGGTATAGATGGGCAGGTACTTGGCATAGACGGGCGTATATTTGGCATAGATGGGCGGGTACTTGCATTAGGCAGCACTAATGGTGTAATGGTTAGCATTACTGCCTCACAGCACTGAGGTCATGGAGTTTGTACATTCTCCCCATGCTTGCGTGGGTTTCCTCCAGGTACTCCGGTTTCCTCCCACACTCCAAAAATATACTGGTAGGTTAATTGGCTCCCAACAAAATTAACCCTAGTGTGAATGTGTGCATGTGATTGGGACTATAGAGTGTAAGCCCCACTGGGGCAGGGACTGATGTGAATGGCCAAATATTCTCTGTAAAGCTCTGCGGAACATGTGTGCGCTATATAAATAGCTGATATTATTAATAATAATAATAATAATTAGCATAAAGTAGCAGGCAGGCTGCCATGGCCACATAGAAAAGCACACATACATACAGTCACACACATTCATACATACTGTCACACACTGATACATATACATATATACTGTTATATACATACTGTAGTCATACACATACATACAGTCACACACATTCATACATACTGTCACACACTGATACATATACACACACACGTACTGTTATATGCATACTGTAATCATACACATACATGCAGTCACACACATTCATATATACTGTCACACACTGATACATATACACACATACTGTCATATACATACTGTAGTCATACACATACATTCTGTCACATACATACTGTAATCATACACACATACAGTCACACACATTCATACATACTATCACACACTGATACATATACACACATACTGTCATATACATACTGTAGTCATACACATACATTCTGTCACATACATACTGTAATCATACACATACATACAGTCACACACATTCATACATACTGTCACACACTGATACATATACACACATACTGTCACATACATACTGTAATCATACACATGAAAGAGAAGCAATAGGACACGAGGACATGCACTGAGACTGGAGGGGGGGAGGTTCAGGGGAAATTTGCGGAAAAATTATTTCACAGAAAGGGTAGTGGACAAGTGGAATAGCCTCCCATCAGAGGTGGTAGAGGCTAAGACAGTAGAGCAATTTAAACATGCATGGGATAGACATAAGGATATCCTTACAAAGAAATAAGGATCAAATAAGGTTAGAGATAAAAATGATATAAAAAAAAAAAAAAAGGGGCAGACTAGATGGGCCAAGTGGTTCTTATCTGCCGACAAATTCTATGTTTCTATGTTTCTATACAGTCACACACATGCATACATACTATCACACACTGATACATATACACACGTACTGTCATATACATACTGTAGTCATACACATACATACTGTCACATACATACTGTCACATACAACTGTAATCATACACATACATACAGTCACACACATTCATACATACTGTCACACACTGATATGTATACACACATATTGTCATATACATACAGTACATATATAATCACATACATATATACACATGACATACATTTACTAATGATGTATGCATGAATAAAATCACAGTGTGATGAAAGGATTTCCGGATTATGACGCTGGAGTCTGTCTGCGTGCGTGCTGCGGTTGGTTCTGGGGGGCATTTTATTGGATTGGAGTTAATATTCTCTGTAAAGCACTGCGGAATATATGTGTGCTATATAATAACTGATAAGAATAATAATAATACTTATCCGACCCCAACTACTGTACCCAGTGCAGACATTACACATGACACACATACTCGGAGTAACAGGCAGTGCTGTATTACACACTGTGTTGGCCCCTAGGCTGTCGAAATCTCTGGGCCCCCTTTGCAAATAATCTCCTAATACATTATTTAATCTTACCAGCCAACAGTCTACGATCTGGACACTGCAATGTGAGTCTGATGTCTATGGTTTATGTAATGGTACGTTACATTACCACAGTATTTTCTCTATAGAGTCTTCAATGTAAAGTTTCGTTTCTTTGAGCTGATTCATTTTTTTCTATCTTTTGGAAACAATTTAAGAAAACTGCAGAGCCCCTAAGAGTGCGGAGCCCATAGGCTGCTGTCTACTCTGCCTATATGGCAATCCGGCACTGGAAAAAGCAATGCACAGAGGGGGCTTATTCCCGCGAAACGTCACCAGCCCACCCATGAGCGCGGTGCAGATAGAGCGTATCAGAGTGACAGCATTAATGATACTTTAGCTCCTCATATGTAAAACACTCCTGGAATCCGGCAGACGTCTCCGCCTTTCATGTAAGCTCCCGTTATGTCTGACACCTGCAGTCTCTTGTCTCCAGCAAGTGAGAGTATTAGCTGTTTTCCTCTCCCGGCGTTCCTCTAGGAACTCATTAGCTGAGACTCTGTGTGACAAGGTCCCGGCTCCAGGGACTGGTGATGAGAGACTAGGCGACGTGTCTACGCTATGACAGGACCTTACTGCAATGGAGTCGCTTACTATGGTAACGGCAGATGACTTGCTGAAACACCCCCCCTCCTCTTGTGGAACCTCTTTGGGTGTGCTGCGCAAGTCATTCATCCTGTATGGAGTTGTATAATTACTGGTTTACATACCTGTGACGCTGCCTGAGGTGAGAGGCACCAACGGCAGGAGCCGGACAATCTGCAGAGTATTACTCTTCTTGTGACATTGGGTATCTGGTCTATAAATCTACACTAAAAAGATCTACAGTCAACAGGTCTACCACTAATAGTAGACATGCATTAGTTCGACATGGTTAAATGGTTGACACGGTCAAAATTTCAACGTGATAATTGTCGATACGCATATGGTAGATACAAGTATTTTATAATTTTTTTACAATTTTTCCCAACTTTTTCATGCTTTACGATCCACCTCGACTACGATTGGGAATAGTAACCTGTGCCGAGTGCAGCGGCAGCAGAGCGAGGCACCTTGCCCGAAAAATGGCGAGCGAAGAGAGCCACGCGAGGGAACGCAGCACACTAATGGAGCTTGTTTGTGGCAGAAAAGTGACAAAACACCCCCCCCCCAAAAAAAAAAAATTGTCTACTTTTTTGTGTCTACCATTTCCATGTCGACTTTTTGAATCTGTCGACCTTTACTACTGTCTACCTATTCTATGCTGACCTTTTGACCCTAATGCATGTCTACCATTAGCGGTAGATCTATTGACTGTAGATCTTTTTAGTGTAGATCTAATAATACACACCCGTGACATTGCGTGGGTGACCGCATTCCATGGTGCCCTTACACGAACCTCTGTCTTATCGAAAGGGGTCAGTGAAATGCGCGACGGATGTCTTAGCAAGGGACAGGGATTTTATTTAACACACTGGAACAGGCAGGGTTAATAGAGTGTATGTAACAGGCGTCTTTATAATAGGCATGACCGCTCAGACCACCGGCAATGAGCATGCGCGGATGGCGTCAGTGCAGCTTCTCACCTAGGCCCTCATTCCGAGTCGTTCGCTCGGTATTTTTCATCGCATCGCAGTGAAATTCCGCTTAGTGCGCATGCGCAATATTCGCACTGCGACTGCGCCAAGTATCTTTGCTATGAAGAAAGTATTTTTACTCACGGCTTTCTCATCGCTCCGGCGAACGTAATGTGATTGACAGGAAATGGGTGTTACTGGGCGGAAACGCGGCGTTTTATGGGCGTGTGGCTGAAAACGCTACCGTTTCCGGAAAAAACGCAGGAGTGGCCGGAGAAACGGGGGAGTGGTTGGGCGAACGCTGGGTGTGTTTGTGACGTCAAACCAGGAACGACAAGCACTGAACTGATCGCACAGGCAGAGTAAGTCTGGAGCTACTCTAAAACTGCTAAGTAGTTTGTGATCGCAATATTGCGAATACATCGGTCGCAATTTTAAGATGCTAAGATACACTCCCAGTAGGCGGCGGCTTAGCGTGTGTAACTCTGCTAAATTCGCCTTGCGACCGATCAACTCGGAATGAGGGCCCTAGTACGGAGACAGTTCTGCCGTGCGTCACACTCCAGAGGACGGGTCACATTCCCTGGCTACACCACGTCTATACAATGATGAGAGAAGCCGTCAGCATGAAGTACAGTATATAGAAATGTATATGCGCACACCGCCAGCTGCTGATTACTACAAGAGGCATGACACAATGAAAGGGTGACACTTAGGCCCACGGTGGACCCGGTGCAGAGATGGAAGAAAACCGGGCGTACGCTGCATGCACAGAGAAAATGCTTCCATTGCCCTGAATGCAGAGCGGCACGCGACGTGCCCAGTACTGTGCGCCTGGTTTTGCGGCTACTAGTCACCGTCATCGCTGGGGACTTGCACCTGCCCTATAGATACTCCGACAAACAGGCGCACTTCTGCTAAAGCCCAACGCTGCGTGGCCCGCAGCTACTGTATGTCACCACGCCCTGACTGAGCTCTGTCTAACGCCCAATCACAGCCCAGTTACCCTGCCACAGGTGTAAGTGTAGCTGGAAATGCGCACAGCTCGGCGTCACCCGTACTTGCGTGGGATCAGTTCTGGTGCATACGTAGTGCGGAAATACATAAGATACACTCCATAAACTCACAGGGGCATGTACAGTGCAATATATTACCACAATGTTTGTCGCTAAGGTAACAATTTACATACATGTCTCCGGAGCGCTACAGGCCTATAGTTTGTACAGCTTGTGGTGGGGCAGGCTGAGGTCACTACTTTCTATGCTGTATTAGCAGGTCTGCATTTAGCGTAATATGCTGTAGTCTATGACAGCAATTCATTCTGCGGAGTAAAGGGGTTAAGGTAGGACTAGGAACACCTGAGATAAAGTACCAACAAATGACAGAAGCAGATTGGGCGTTACTTTATTCCTCTCCAAGGCTTGATGCATTTCCCCCACAGTGTAAAATACTGGCAGTGCCTCCAGCTGAATCTGTATAGCCATCAGTGATAATGGACGGGTCATTGGTCTACCAGAGACTGACTCAGGAGACCTCTGCCCCATCACCACTAAGCTTTTATATTCAGCCAGTATAAACCACACAATGGGCCTGATTCTGCTATGAATGGTATTGCACGGTCGCAGGGAAGTGGCTGTGCACTGTGCTACACTGTACAACTATTATGCTAATGCTGCAGGAGGCGACTGTAGGAAGAAGAAGCCTCCTGCCAGCATCTGCAATTCGATGCAGCATCGGATCACCACCATGACCATCTCTTGCAATGGTGGTAACCCTCTCCCAACTGCATGAGCCAAAGCTTACTCAGATTGGCGATCAGAACTCCTCTCCCAAGTCCAGGCAGTCTGCGTCCGACAATGCAGACCCTGATAGATAAACTGCTGTGGACATTGCTTCCGCCCAAAACTTTCTTTCAGCCTGCATTCTTCAGCATACACATTGCTTTCTCCACTAGTCTGCGGTCTGCTCGCTCACTAGCACCGCTTTGCACAGCAGTATAGGAAATGATCACCTGATGCTTTATTCCATATTTTCTCGACAACTGTTCAACACCTTTCTTGAGATATTTCCCACCATTATTAGATCTCACAACTTTATGTCTGTGGACTGTTTGGTTTTCTGCATCCTCCATTGTCACTTCAGACTTCTCTTTTATGAAGTACACTTGTGTCATTCCTGTGAAGTCCTCTACAAATGTCACAAAAAACTTTTGCAGCTTACATGTCTTGATGCACCTGAATCAATATACAAACACTCAATGTGGCTAATGATGTAGCTATTGGTAACACTCATCTCTATCATTACATTTCTGGTTCTGCACAGCATTTACTTTTTTATGCTTGCAATGTATTGCTTTGTGACTCTCTTGTGACAGTTGAACCTTTGGAACATCTCATTCTTTTCTTGTAATTCAGTTGTCTAAGCATTGATTCAAAGAGTACATGTATGCCCGCTGGCCCATCCTCTGTTAAAACACCTCTGCACCTACAGTATGGGATATCATATACATTACTGTAAATACAGGTACATTATACCTGGGTGGTACAATAAGTAAGGCAACAAGTCCTCTCATGTGTGTAATGTTCTTTATTTCATTCAAATTTTTCATCAGGCCAGAGTGGTTGCGCTGCCTGTGGTGGACTTGCTTTTCCATCCGGATCGCAGCTCATATTGAACGTCTGTCCTGCTGTTATCACAGGCAGTGCACCAATCCCAAACCTGTCCCCATGACATGACGTAATCTCCGTACACCTGGACACGTTGGCGATACATCTCAGCAGCTGATAGGCCATTTAGATGCAGTAATCTGATCACACTACGCACCTCAGTGTGTGACCATGTGTTCTCCAGCCCCGCCATCTTACACCTGATGCTGGGTCAGCCCCGCCATCTTACACCATATGACTGATGTGAGGCGCTGTCTAATGGCCGTGAGAGGAAGCAACGGTCTACCTGTTCTGGCCTGACGGGAAATTAGACTGAGAATATAGAGAACATTACACACCTGAGGGGTCTTGTAACCTTACTTATTGATCCACCCTCGTATAAACATGTCCAGATGCTGAAAGTAGAATCATGAGATTTACCTCTGTATCCAGAGACTGTAAAACCCTATGGATGCCATTTTCTCGGGAACAGTTCTCTGTGACGCACATGTATGTGACCCAGAAAACATTTAGCACACATCTTGCTTGGCCCTGGAATATCGGAGTGGACACCTTCATATCTGGATGAGAAGGATTGCCATATCACACAGATGTAGGAATAAATAAAGGATAAATACAATATTTTTGTGGTTTTCAGCAGATTTCCACCAAGTTCACATTTTGTTTTTTGTGTGTGGGGGCAGATGGAGAAAAGAGTCTACACACCCTCTCTGGTCTCCTCTCCGGCACACTGACTCCAATGGGCACACTTCCGCCTCCCAGGATGGTCATACTTCCCGGACCTCTTGAGCAAGTGTTTGGCATTCCGGGTCTCTGTGGGCAGATCTTCACACATTGTGGTGTCTTATTATTAATCTGGATATGAGGCAGGGGCTTCAAACAAGTCAGTATTCACCACCTCCTAATAAGATGACAGCCATTCTGTGCTCTCAGAACATGTTATTTTGTGCAGAGCTTCAGGTTTAGCTCTAAAGAAGAGAAGACCCTCTAGAAGCCCTTTTGCTGCAACATTACATTTACCTGAAACAGATCAACTTCTCCTAATGTCCTGCCTCTTTCTGATAATAGAGTGGAGAAAGGACGCCGCTGACAGACAACCATCAATGATTAATATGGAGGTATATTAAGAACAGCAATTTGTATTAATTCCAATATCACGTCCTTGCTAAGTGTTACTAGTAACATGCTGGGAAGTCGGGGGCTACGTTGTCAATGTTCCTGCCATGTGCAGAATTAGAGTGGGAGTCTATTGCAAGCATCTGATACCCCACTTCAGGCAGCAATGCAGGGCCCCTGACACACTGCCAGGCCCACCTAAACTCAAGGTCCATAGAGGCGGCAGGCTCTGCAGATGCTTCACTTCCACCATTAAGGTAATATGGAACACTTCTTTCCTCCTGCTACACAACCCATCATCCTACTCAAGCTGCACCTCCTACTGCTCCTACACCCTTCCTGTTCTGCCCCTTCCACTGTTAGAGGAGAGCGGAGCATTTAGCCTTGTCTCTTCTAAGCTGCTGGGATCCCGAACTGTTGTAGTCACGTCACAATGTGACCTCCGTTCCAGCCTGCCTGAACGTCTTGCTGCACATGCATGGCTTGCCTGCATGTTTTCCACCTCTGTCCTCAATTGAGAATTGTTGATAAGCAGCTGATTGCAGGCACCTGTCAGTTACTAATTATAGGGCTACGGAGACAAAGAGCATGTCTCCTGATGGGGGACAAGCTACCCAGGTGATAAGTCAGGGGGTGGTTACTGTTAGTGGTCCAGGACCTTCCTGGACTTTCATACCAGCGGAGGAGAGAACGTACGGTCACTGGATTGATAGGTGAAGTTTGTCCGCGGTGTGCTGGTAGAAATCACCGGCAGCAGATGGAGAAGCCGGGACGGGAGCCAAGATGTCAGTGGCACGGACAGCAGCTTGCTACCTGTGTGATTGGTAGAATCAAGGTGTGCAAAAGGGCGGGGTCCTAACGTGTTTCGTCACAGACCATGTGACTTTATCAAAGGTGTGATCTCCTCCGCTGCGCTATCAAGCACTGGGCACTGCAGGAACATACGACCGAGGACGCTCGGTTGGGACCAGCCCTCGGAGAGGTATATAATCACTCATACAGCAGTTCTCTTTATTGCCGCACTGAGATCTCTATTACGGCATTTAACATTAGACACTTGTGGATCAGCTGCTTACCTGACTGTGGACTTTTATATGGAGATTTCATTGGACTTGTTCCCTCACCAATATCCTAAGTTACAACCTCCAGTATATATATTCACAATTTCAAGGTGGATTGCATCTAATTCTTGGTTTTATAATATTACTTTTATCAGTCTGATATTGATTCTTAATGTATTAAAATTCATGTTATGAACATAATCAACTATTTTATATTGTTTACACGTCAGCTCTTAATTTGCTCTAACACATTGCGCAGCCATCTCTTTTCCTTTTTATACTGAAGAATTGTGTTTGCTGTATTTGAAGACTCTGTGAACATTGTTTGGCTGTAAAGAACTAACCTGTCCTGTGATCCCTGCAATTGCCTGAAAACTGTCTGTAGTGAGAATAAAACGTATCTTGGATTTTACGCCGGTCAACACTATGTGATTCCTGTCACACTGGATAATAAACTTACCTTTATTACACATCACTAGCACCTACAGGATCTGCCAATAGGTAATGGGTCCAGGCCACCAGCATGTGCAGAGTACAGACACAGAGAAAGTAGCTGCAGCAACAAAAAATAAAAAGCGATGCTTTTGCACCTAGCAAGCAGCTCCCTGCCAGCGCAGCTCCTGCGCATTGGCAGGCCGCTACCCCACCGTGTCCTGGGTCGCAGCGGCGGCGTGTGACATCACACAGTCGCTGCGGTCCCCCCCACCCAACAGTCCGGACACGCCTGCATTGTACAGACCACGCCCCTCCAACGGCGTTCTAACACTGTTGGCACGCCTCCTCCTGTCCCGACCCTGTCAATCAGGCAGGGGCGATTGCAGCCCAGAGGTGCTGTTAGCATCTCACTGGGCTCCTAGGGTGTGCACGCGTGGTGCGCCCACTGCGCGTACACACTCCACATATGGATTCAGACTGCGCTCGCTGCCGCTGCAGTGATAAAGTCTGAATTAGGCTCTTGATTCCAAATACTCCAGTATCTAACCGCGGTACATAACTTTGCAAAGCTCAGTCCTCACTGGAGCCTGCATGACCTGGATCTGATAGAATTAGTCATAAAACAACCACCTGCTCTGTTTACAGAAATGATTGCTAATACCCAGTATCTCTCCCACTCACTATTCATGTGCCATGAATAATTGCCATGGCTAAAGTTATTCAGGATCAACACATGCCAAGTAGAAAGATTCTGAGCTACACGTGCAAATACAATTAAGCCCCAATTATCATAACCTGTGGTACATATATGCAACATGGATTGGCTGAATCCACATGAAAAATGGATCCAAACACAGAGACCTACTTTATTAAATTAAGTTTAATATTAGAAAGATATTCACAATGCTCAAAGTACATACAAAAAAATAATAAGAATAACATACAAAGATAGTTTTACACAAATAAATGTCTTCTATAAGTTCTCCCACTGCTCCCCAAACTTCTCCTGCACTGCTCCTCCCACTGCTCCCCAAGCTCTTCCTGTTCTGCTCCTCCCACTGCTCCCCAAACTCTTCCTGTTCTGCTCCTCCCACTGCTCCCCAAACTCTTCCTGTTCTGCTCCTCCCACTGCTCCCCAAACGCCTCCTGTTCTGCTCTTCCCACTGTTTCTCAAACTCATACTGCCCTGCTCTACTCACTGCTCCTCAAACACCTCCTGTTCTGCTCCCCCAAACTGCTCCCCAAACTCTCCCAATGCTTCAAAAACTCCTACTACTCTGTGTCTCCCAATGCATTAAAAACTTCTTCTGCTCTGTGTCTCCCTATGTTTCAAAAACTTAACCTGTTCTGTGTCTCCCAATGCTTCAAAACTCTTCCTGCTCTGTGTCTCCCAATGCTTCAAAACGCCTCCTGTTCTGTGTCTCCCAATGCTTCAAAACTCCTCCTGTTCTGTGTCTCCTAATGCTTCAAAACTCCTCCTGTTCTGTGTCTCCCAATGCTTCAAAAACTCCTCCTGCTCTATGTCTCTCAATAATTCAAAAACTCCTCCTGTTCTGTGTCTCCCAATGCTCCAAAACTCCTCCTGTTCTGTGTCTCCCAATGCTTCAAAAACTCCTCCTGTTCCGTGTCTCCCAATGTTTCAAAAACTCCTCCTGTTCTGTGTCTCCCAACACTTCAAAAACTCCTCCTGTTCTGTGTCTCCCAACGCTTCAAAAACTCCTCCTGTTCTGTGTCTCCCAATGCTTCAAAAACTCCTCCTGTTTTGTGTCTTCCAATGCTTCAAAAACTCCTCCTGTTCTGTGTCTTCCAATGCTTCAAAAACTCCTCCTGTTCTGTGTCTTCCAATGCTTCAAAAACTCCTCCTGTTCTGTGTCTTCCAATGCTTCAAAAACTCCTGCTTCTCTGCTTCTGTCACTGCTCTCCAAACTCCTCCTTTTCTGCTACTTCCACTGAATGCAAATTGCTCCTGTTCTGCTCCTCCCATTGATCCTAAAACTCCTCCTGTTCTGATCCTCCCACTACTCCCAAAAGCCTCCTGCTCTGGTCCTGCCACTGCTCTCAAACTCCTCCTGTACTGCTCCTCCCACTGCTCCCCAAACTCCTTCTGCTCTGTGTCTCTCACTGTTCCCCAAACTCCTCCTGCTCACTTCTTCCACTGCTTCACAAACTCCTCCTGTTCTACTCCTCCCAATGCACCCCAAAATGCTCCTGTTCTTCTCTTTCCACAGCTACCCAAACTGTTCTTTTATTGATCCTTCTACTTCTGCACAATCTCCTCATGTTCTACTCCTCCCACTGCTCCCCAAACTCTGCCTGTTTTGCTCCTCCAACTGCTCCAAAAACTCCTCCTGCTCTTCTTTTACCACTGGTCCCCAAACTCCTCCTAAACTGTCCTCCTACTGCTCCCCAAACTCCTCCTGTTCCTTTCCTCCTGCTGCTCCCCAAACTACTCCTGCACTGCTTTTCCCATTGCTCCCCAAACTTTTCCTGTGGCTCCTCCCACTGCTCCCCAAACTTTTCCTGTTTTGCTCCTCCCACTTCTCTCCAAACTCTTCTTGCTCTACTCCTCCCACTGCTCTCCAAACTCTTCCTGTTCTGCTCCTCCCATTGCTCCCTAAACTCATCCTGTTCTACTCTTCCCACTGCTCCCGAAATCCCCCCTCTTCTGCTCCTCTATTTGTTACCCCAACTCCTCCTGCTTTGCTCCTCTCATTTCTTCAAAAACAATGCTTCTCCCACTGCTCTGTAAACTCCTCCTGCTCTGCTACTTCCACTGTTCCCTAACTCATCCCGTTCTGATCCTCCCACAGGTCCCCAACTCCTCCTACTCAGCTCTTTCCATTGCTCCTCAAATTTCTCCTGTTCTGCTCCTCCCTGCTTCCCAAACTTCTTCTGTTCTGCTCCTTCAATTGCTCTCCAATCTCCTCCTCCCAACATTTGCTATTACAAATTTGTCTGAATGACTGGTTTCGTCTGTGTTTCTATACTTGGGAGCAAACTGTTGATTGTCTTTCGCTCCCATATATTACGAGATTTTTGATGCAACCAACCAACCAACCAACAAACCAACCAACCAACCAACCAACCAACCGACCAACCAACAAACCAACCAACCAACCAACCAACCAACCAACCAACCAACCGACCGACCGACCGACCATCCAACCAACCAACCAACCAACCAACCAACCAACCAACCAACCAACCACCCACTAGTTGGCTGGTTGGAAAGATAAACTTTTAGATGTGTGGCCAGCTTTATTCTGTAAATCAGGACCTACACCTACACAATCGCTTTTCCTGGGAGCCATGCTGTTTTTTTTTTATGTTAAATTCTCAATTAATTAAGAGTTCCCAAATGTGCACAGACTTGAGACATCTGTTAGAAGCCGTTTCACAGATTTAAAGAAATTAAAAGAAAAACGTACACATAAGAAATAAGACAGGGAACACGACCAAAGTCCCTGACCCTGATATTTTATATAAGAAGATTGTGATTTGTTTCTCACCAGGGCTGAGATTATCTGTGATTATCACAGGCTGGAAATAATTAACATTCTAACACTGCGTCCCTCGTTAGCTGCAATGAGCCTGTTTAGAGCGAGGCTTTACGGCTAATGATCACGCCTGGTGCTCAGCCTGTCCTGTCTGGTGTAATGGCAGTGTGATCCCGAGGGATGAAAGGGTGACACTGATGCTGAGTCACGCCGCCACCCCATATGGGCGTAAGTCTCGCTGCACCCCTCTTACATTTTCCCTCTATCTCCGTTATGTAGAGGAAATCGTGACGCGTCAAGTGGCTAAGGAATAATCTTCCAGCGAACTGTGATAATTGGCAGAATTAATTAACTAATTAATTAGCATCATTAAGTAAGTGAATATTTGTGGTGTGAATGCAAAACAAATAACGTGTTGTTCCTGGCCATGGATGAGAAGAGTATTCCTGTAATACATGAATAATATGTTTTTAATGAGTCCGTTAAGATTAGATTTGAAAAAAAATAAAAAAATACAACAAATGTAAAAAAAAAAAAATAGAAAAAAAATAATTAAAAATGAGATCGTTTTATACTTGTACTGTCCTGGGGATAACAGAGGCTGTCACTATGTAACACAGCTGGGTTCCAGTGGCAGAGGGTTACTGTATATTCCTGGGGACAGGTAACACGTCTCTCACCTGTTCAGATGCCTGCTGGGTCATCACCCCTGGCCTTGTGTAACCGCAGCAGATATGGAAATCCAATAGACAAGAGGTTAAATACAGTTCCAAAAATCTTAGTAATCTTTGGGATCTATTTACTAAAGCCTTGGATGGAGATAAAGTACCAGCCAATCAGCTCCTAACTGTAATTTTTCAAACCCAGCCTGTGACATGGCAGTTAGGAGCTGATTGTCTGGTACTTTATCTCCACCCAAGGCTTAGTAAATAGACCCCTCAGTCTTTAGTATTTCAGAACAAATCCATAATCAGGTCTTTTTAACAATCCAGTGTTTGGCAACAGCTAATCAGTATAAAGCGGGCACAGGCACTAACCAAGTCAGTTGCAAGCTGCACTGTGCTGTGAGAGGGATCTGATCGGATCCCTCCCAGCATGCACTGCGACCGCCGCATCACTGCGCAAACGCAGACGGACTCCTGGGGTCAATACCTGGAAGCCCAGTGACCCGCTTGCATTGCAGAGGACAGATGTCTTTTGCGGTACTTATGTCAGTGCATATGCGATTAGCACCACTGCGATGCCGATACGATGTGTGGTGGGATGTATTCCAACTTCTTAGCGCCCCAAAGAAGAAGACAGGACAATGTCGCTGTAAATGCTGTGATGCAAGAAGTGTGAGCTCTGGGGTCTAGTTAATGTGCATGACAGAAGTTCTGCAGAACTTTGCAGACCTGAGTAAAGCTGCACAGAAGACCGCTTTCCAGCCATTGGAAGTAACTCCTGCACTACAACTATCAGACTCTGGGAATAATGTCATAGCACCTTCTATGTTGTAAACCCGAGGCCAGTACAAGGGGATATCCGGTCTCTAGGTCGACCACTATTGCTCGAAAATAACTAGTTTGACAGGGTCATTAGGCCGACATGTTCTAGGTCGACATGTCAAAAGGTCGACATGAGTTTAAAAAAATATATATATATTTTTTGCCTTCTTCACACTGTAAGATCCACGTGGGCTACGATTGGTAACGGTAACCTGTGCCGAACGCAGCAATAGCAGAGCGAGGCACCTTACCCGAAGAATGGCGAGTGAAGTGAGCCATGCGAGGGGACACGGTGCACTAATTGGGGTTCCCGGTCACTGTACAGAGAAAATTACAACAAAAAAGATTAAAAAACTCATGTCGACCTTTTGACCGGTCGACCTAGACCATGTCTACCTAGAGACCCTGTCGACCTAGAATCCCTGTCAACCTAGTTACTGTCGACCAATAGTGGTCAGCTTTTTTGTGAGTGGAAAGGTTTCTAATTAGCAAAATGATTCACCCTTTTTATAGATAAATCAGAGGCTGCATCAAAATCAATCCATTGGAAATAACAATCCGTCCTCCTATGATGCGTTCAGGATGGTCACAACACCTGAAAAAAGTATCTCTATAGTCCCTATTGCAGGGGACAATTGGGAGATACTTGCAGAAACACAAATATAGGCCCTCATTCCGAGTTGATCGGTCGCAAGGCGAATTTAGCAGAGTTACACATGCTAAGCCGCCGCCTACTGGGAGTGTATCTTAGCATCTTAAAATTGCGACGATGTATTCGCAATATTGCGATCACAAACTACTTAGCAGTTTTAGAGTAGCTCCAGACTTACTCTGCCTGTGCGATCAGTTCAGTGCTTGTCGTTCCTGGTTTGACGTCACAAACACTCCCAGCGTTCGCCCAGACACTCCCCCGTTTCTCCGGCCACTCCTGCGTTTTTTCCGGAAACGGTAGCGTTTTCAGCCACACGCCCATAAAACGCCGTGTTTCCGCCCAGTAACACCCATTTCCTGTCAATCACATTACGATCGCCGGAGCGATGAAAAAGCCGTGAGTAAAAATACTTTCTTCATAGCAAAGATACTTGGCGCAGTCGCAGTGCGAATATTGCGCATGCGCACTAAGCGGAATTTCACTGCGATGCGATGAAAAATACCGAGCGAACGACTCGGAATGAGGGCCATAGTGTAGAAGTTCTTTAAAATGAAAACACTGATTTATTTTCAAAGTTCCACTTACAACAAGACAGAATTAAAACAGCATATCACAATTCAGTGGGGTATATCACCAGTCCAGATGGTAAAGGGGAAACTTCCAACACCAGATGTATATGGTGGACATAGGTCCCAGCTCCGGATGCACGGCTCCCAGTCGAAATGAAGAAGTCCCCAGGAAGGATGAACCCACAAGTCAGATAACAAACACGAGCCACACTCTATGCGTTTCGGACCCTTGGTCCTTCGTCAGATACATCTGGTGATACTTTTTTAAGGTGTTGTGACCATCCTGAACGGATCATAGGAGGACGGATTGTTATTTCCAATGGATTGAGTTTGATGCAGCCTCTGATTTATCTATAAAAAGGGTGAATCATTTTGCTTATTAGAAACCTTTCCACTCACAAAAAGTTTTTTTCTGTTTTTTTTTTATGGTGGTTGGAGAGCGCTATTATCTGTTACACAATTCTTTTCTTCACGACCAATAGTGGTCGACATAGACACTGTGTGGTCGACCTTCAATACCACGCCCGCACAAGGGCTAGGGGCAGTAGCCCGGCACTCGGAATTGGTGACCCAGCCACTAAACGCTAAACCTTACGCCAACCCTAAACCTAACCCTGACCCTAAACTTATCCTTTCTACTAAACCTAACCCTGATCCTAAACCTAACCCCAAACCAGAACCTAAACCTAACCCTGATCCTAAACCTAACCCCAAACCAGAACCTAAACCTAACCCCAAACCAGAACCTAAACCTAACCCTGATCCTAAACCTAACCCTGATCCTAAATCTAACCCCAAACCAGAACCTAACCCTGATCCTAAACCTAACACCAAACCAGAACCTAAACCTAACCCCAAACCAGAACCTAAACCTAACCCTGATCCTAAACCTAACACCAAACCAGAACCTAAACCTAACCCTGATCCTAAACCTAACCCCAAACCAGAACCTAAGCCTAACCCTGATCCTAAACCTAACCCCAAACCAGAACCTAAACCTAACCCCAAACCAGAACCTAAACCTAACCTTGATCCTAAACCTAACCCCAAACCAGAACCTAACCCTGATCCTAAACATAACCCCAAACCAGAACCTAAATCTAACCCTGATCCTAAACCTAACCCCTAACCATAACTCTAACCCTGACCTTAAACCTAATCTTCACCCCAACTCTGAACCCAAATCTAACCCTGATCCTAAACTTTCTCCTGACCCTAAACCTAACCCTGATTCTAAACCTAAGCCTGACCCTAAACCTAATGACAATAGAATGACCTATATTCGGGGCTGGACTGGCCCACAGGGGTACAGGGGAAACCACCGGTGGGCCCTACTGCCTGGGGCCCATCCCCTCCTTTAGGGATCAGGTTCCAGACTGTGCTGTTACTAATCTAGTTCATTATCTTGCATGCACTACAGTATTTACTGTATATATTTATCTAGGGGACCAACACTTGCAAAATGGTTAGGCAAACCAATGTGGCGGCAGGCCACACCCCTCTATAGATTGGCCACACCCATAATCATAGCCCCTACCACTGCATTCCCCCGTTAGGCCATACATGCCCCAGTCCGACAGTGCCTATATTGGGCAGGTGTACTATCGATCCCAGCATGGTCTCTTGTTAGTCTTGTTCTCAGACCTCTGGCCATGGGGGGCCATTCCAACCTGATCGCTCGCTGCAGTTTATTGCAGCGATCTGGTCGGAGCTGCGCATGTGCCGGCGCCGCAGTGCGCTGTTGCCTAGCGATCGCCTCTGAGACAGAGGCGCAGGGCGGGAGGGGGATGGATGGCGACGTTAAGCCGCCGTTTTGGGGGCGCGGTACGGCCAACGCAGGCGTGGCCGGACCGTTGGGGGGGGGGGGCGGGCCGCGGCGGCTGCGTGATGTCACACGCAGCCGCTGCGATCCGGGGCAGCGAAGAGGTTCTCCCGGCCAGAATGCAGGAGCTGCGCTGGCCGGGAGTTACTCCTCAAATGCAAAAGCATCGCCACTGTGCGATGCTTTTGCATTTCTGCAGGGGGGGCGGCACTGACATGCGGGGCGGACTAGCCTTGTGCTGGGCGTCCCCCCGCATGTCTGAGTGCCTGATCGTAGCTGTGCTAAATCTAACACAGCTACGATCAACTCGGAATGACCCCCATGGTGCTATAAGTGCCAGCGCTTCCCTACACGCACACTCACAGTCAGGCCCCGGACAGGACCGAGGCTGTCACACAGCAGAGATACTGGAGCATCACATTATTCCATCGCCTGTGAGTGCAGGGCCGGGCAGTGACAGCGGGCAGCCATTACTGCCTCTGTGTACGGCAGCTGGGCGAGGAAATGAAGAGAGACACTTCACAATTTCCTCCTGCATGGAGAGACATACATCAATAAAATGCATTTTATTCCAACCCCTTAATCTCCTGACGGCAGCAGGGCCAGGAACAGAGCAGCCAGGACAAATAATTACACTCTGCTTAAGAGGGATGAATGAAATTACTGTGAAGTTTCCAGAAAATCCAGTTTCACAGTGCCAGGGGCTGTTCAGCGAGGTGCGAAGTGGCTGCTGCGCCATGTCTGAGTTCTGTCCTTCCTATGGCACGTCGCACTTTACCCAATAATTATCTATGGGCGAGTGAGGTGCAAAGCACCAATGTCAGGGGTGCAATCGCATAGAGCCAGCTACAAGTGACCTTCTACCCCTGGGAACCATTATATCCCCCTCATCCAGTATATCCACCTGCACCCAATCACACACACAGGGCTGTTTCTAGCCAATTTGGCTCCCAGTGCGAGATTTAAAAATGTGCCCCCCCCCCCCCCCCAAATGACATAAGAAAAAATACCCCCCACCCCACCTAGATAAAAAAAACTAAAAAAACTTGTGCACGCTTCTCGGCAAGGGGGCGTGGCCTCATTTAAACGGGCGTGGCCTCGTCTGAAAAGACTACCTCTCACCCCAGTTTTTGACCCTGCTCCAACAGTTCACGGCCACCATAGGAAAAATAAATGTTTCTACCATATTAAGTCCCACACAGTAATGCCCCCTGCACCACATTATGCCACACACCGCAATGCCCATGATACATTAAATCCCCACAATACGGCAGGTAAGTGTCCCCATTTTCCACATTACAGCAGGTAGAGTCTCTACTTTACACATTACAGCAGGCAAGAGTCCCCATTTTACACATTACGGCAGGCAAGAGTCCCCATTTTACACATTACGGCAGGCAAGAGTCCCCATTTTACACATTACGGCAGGCAAGAGTCCCAATTTTATACATCACGGCAGGCAAGAGTCCCCATTTTACACATTATGGCAGGCAAATGTCCCCATTTTACACATTACAGCAGTCAAGAGTCCCCATTTTACACATTACGGCAGGCAAGAGTCCCCATTTTACACATTACAGCAGTCAAGAGTCCCCATTTTACACATTACGGCAGGCAAATGTCCCCATTTTATACATCACTGCAGGTAAGGGTCCCCATTTTATACATTACGGCAGGCAAGAGTCCCCATTTTCCACATTAAGGCAGGTAGAGTCCCCATTTTACACATTACGGCAGGCAGAGTCCCCATTTTACACATTACAGCAGGCAAGAGTCCCCATTTTACACATTACAGCAGACAAGAGTCCCCATTTTCCACATTACGGCAGGCAAGAGTCCCCATTTTACACATTACGGCAGGTGTCCCCATTTTACACATTACGGCAGGCAGAGTCCCCATTTTATACATTATGGCAGGCAAGTGTCCCCATTTTACACATTATGGCAGTCAGCAGAGTCCCCATCGAGAGAGGCAGAGAGAGAGAGAGAGAGAGTTACTATACTTACAGAGGCAATTCCCACTCTTCGGCCCACCTCACCAGTTGCTCCTCACGCCGGCCGCCTCTCCCTCTTCATAACTTGGCTCCCCCTCCTCCTCAGTACCCCGCTCAGGGGGGGGGGGGGGCGAGTTTCACGGAATGACGCGGTTGCGTCGTGACGTCACGATGCAACCGCGTCATTCTGTGAAACTCCGCCCCCCGAGCAGGGTACTCGGGAAGAGGGAGGAGGGGGAAGCAGGGAGCCACAGTCAGTGCCGTGGCGGGCTCCCCGTGCAGTTGCACGGCTCGCCCGCCCCTAGAAACGGCCCTGCACACACAACATATCTTTCCCAGGCTGATACGTGAAAGTGGAGTGCACTACTGCACGGACTACATGTTGCTGCTCCACCAGGGAAGCTTCATTCCCTGTACCAAGATGGCCACTGACGCTATTACAGAACACATGTGGAGTCATCTTGAGACATCCTTATAAGCGCAAAGCGCTGTTTCAGCATCCTGCACCACTACCCGGTTCCCACATACACTCACCAGCTGCCGCAAAATAGGGGGTGTGGCTTCGCTGGGATGGGCGTGGCTTCACATAAAGGGGCATGGCATTGCAGGAAAAGACTACGTTATACCCCAGTTTTCCAACCTGCACGCCCAGACGTTAGCCACCACTGGAAAGAAAAATAATCCTGATTTATGCCCCTTACATTATTTGTAATTTTTCCTCCTTATAGTAATGCCCAGTATACATTATGCCACATACTGCAATGGCCCTTAGACATTATGTCACACACAATAATGCACATGACACAATATGCACACACCATAATGCCCCCGACACATTATGCCACACACCGTAATGCCCCCGACACATTATGACAGGAATCGCAATGCCCGTTATACATTATGCTACACACTGCAATGCCCCTGATACATTATACCACAATGCCCGTGATATAGTATACAACACACCGTAATGCCTGACACATACCGCAATGCCCGTTATACCCTATGCTACACACCGCAATGCCCGTTATACATTATGCCACACTGCAATGACACTGAGACATTATACCACATACCACAATGCCCGTGATACAGTATGCCACACACCGTAATGCCTGTGACACATTATGACACACACTGGAATGTCCGTGATACATTATGCCACACACCGTAATGCCCATTACACATTAAGTCCTACAGTAAGGCTTCTAATTACTTTTAAATTACCTGCTCGTTGCCAGGGGTTTCATGCTCAGGGTGTCATGCTCGTTGCCAGGGGTATCATGCACTGGGTGTCATGCTCGTTGCCAGGTGTTTCATGCACTGGGTGTCATGCTCGTTGCCAGGGGTTTCATGCACTGGGTGTCATGCTCGTTGCTAGGGGGTAGTGCTTGTTGCTAGGGCTGTGCTCCCAGTGCCACATATGTCCCCAGTGCCAGATATTACCCCACGGTGCCAGGTACTCACATGACCCCAGTGCACAATATAGCCCCCCCCCCATGTGCCAGGTACACATATACCCCCCCAGTGCCACATATGCCCCCAGTGCCAGATATTCCCCCTCAGTGCCACATATGCCCCCAGTGCCAGATATCCCCCCCCCCAGTGCCACATATGCCCCCAGTGCCAGATATTCCCCCCCAGTGCCAGATATGCTCCCAGTGCCAGATTCCCCCAACCCCCAGTGCCACATATGCCCCAGTGCCAGATATTCCCCCCCAGTGCCATATATGCCCCCTCCCCCGCCGCCGCTGCTCCCCCGCTGGTTTGTGTTGGAGGGACACGGAGGGCACAGCGCGCGCCTCTCCTGTGTCCCTCCTGCATCATCTCCGGCGGCCGCGGGTGTAATAAACAAAGTGCCGTTCGTGAGCTCTGATTGGCTCACGAACCGGCACTTCTTCTATTAGACCCGCGGCCGCCGGAGATGATGCAGGAGGGACACAGGAGAGGCGCGCGCTGTGCCCTCCGTGTCCCTCCAACACGGCAGGGAGGGTTAGTAGGAGCAGATTGACATGCGGACGCTCGTCCGCATGTCAATCTGTGCTAAATCAGTGGCGCCCCCGCAGCCCCTCGCCCCCAAGCCACCGCGAGGGCTGCGGGGGCAGTAGTTACGCCACTGCACCCCGCCACTCAAGCTCTGCTCTATCTACCAGTGTGTGTAACAGTGAGTACGGCTGTATCTATCTTCTATGAAACCACTCCACTGATAAAGTCTCTGGGCTGTTGGCAGTTATAAGGCCTCCGCTAGTGTGTACAGAAACTCTGCTACATCCACAGCCTGGACACACGTTTCTAACAATACTGGTCTCTTTTTCCCCGTCTGTATCTGGTCACAAATGCAAAAACACACCCTCAGGATTAGAGATGAGCGCCGGAAATTTTTCGGGTTTTGTGTTTTGGTTTTGGGTTCGGTTCCGCGGCCGTGTTTTGGGTTCGACCGCGTTTTGGCAAAACCTCACCGAATTTTTTTTGTCGGATTCGGGTGTGTTTTGGATTCGGGTGTTTTTTTCCAATAAACCTAAAAAACAGCTTAAATCATAGAATTTGGCGGTCATTTTGATCCCAAAGTATTATTAACCTCAAAAACCATAATTTCCACTCATTTTCAGTCTATTCTGAATACCTCACACCTCACAATATTATTTTTAGTCCTAAAATTTGCACCGAGGTCGCTGTGTGAGTAAGATAAGCGACCCTAGTGGCCGACACAAACACCGGGCCCATCTAGGAGTGGCACTGCAGTGTCACGCAGGATGTCCCTTCCAAAAAACCCTCCCCAAACAGCACATGACGCAAAGAAAAAGAAAAGAAAAAAGAGGTGCAAGATGGAATTGTCCTTGGGCCCTCCCACCCACCCTTATGTTGTATAAACAGGACATGCACACTTTAACCAACCCATCATTTCAGTGACAGGGTCTGCCACACGACTGTGACTGATATGACGGGTTGGTTTGGACCCCCACCAAAAAAGAAGCAATTAATCTCTCCTTGCACAAACTGGCTCTACAGAGGCAAGATGTCCACCTCATCATCATCCTCCGATATATCACCGTGTACATCCCCCTCCTCACAGATTATCAATTCGTCCCCACTGGAATCCACCATCTCAGCTCCCTGTGTACTTTGTGGAGGCAATTGCTGCTGGTCAATGTCTCCGCGGAGGAATTGATTATAATTCATTTTAATGAACATCATCTTCTCCACATTTTCTGGATGTAACCTCGTACGCCGATTGCTGACAAGGTGAGCGGCGGCACTAAACACTCTTTCGGAGTACACACTTGTGGGAGGGCAACTTAGGTAGAATAAAGCCAGTTTGTGCAAGGGCCTCCAAATTGCCTCTTTTTCCTGCCAGTATAAGTACGGACTGTGTGACGTGCCTACTTGGATGCGGTCACTCATATAATCCTCCACCATTCTTTCAATGGGGAGAGAATCATATGCAGTGACAGTAGACGACATGTCCGTAATCGTTGTCAGGTCCTTCAGTCCGGACCAGATGTCAGCATCAGCAGTCGCTCCAGACTGCCCTGCATCACCGCCAGCGGGTGGGCTCGGAATTCTGAGCCTTTTCCTCGCACCCCCAGTTGCGGGAGAATGTGAAGGAGGAGATGTTGTTGACAGGTCGCGTTCCGCTTGACTTGACAATTTACTCACCAGCAGGTGTTTGAACCCCAGCAGACTTGTGTCTGCCGGAAAGAGAGATCCAAGGTAGGCTTTAAATCTAGGATCGAGCACGGTGGCCAAAATGTAGTGCTCTGATTTCAACAGATTGACCACCCGTGAATCCTTGCTAAGCGAATTAAGGGCTCCATCCACAAGTCCCACATGCCTAGCGGAATCGCTCCGTGTTAGCTCCTCCTTCAATGTCTCCAGCTTCTTCTGCAAAAGCCTGATGAGGGGAATGACCTGACTCAGGCTGGCAGTGTCTGTACTGACTTCACGTGTGGCAAGTTCAAAGGGCATCAGAACCTTGCACAACGTTAAAATCATTCTCCACTGCGCTTGAGACAGGTGCATCCCACCTCCTATATCGTGCTCAATTGTATAGGCTTGAATGGCCTTTTGCTGCTCCTCCAACCTCTGAAGCATATACAGGGTTGAATTCCACCTCGTTACCACTTCTTGCTTCAGATGATGGCAGGGCAGGTTCAGTAGTTTTTGGTGGTGCTCCAGTTTTCTGTACGTGGTGCCTGTACGCCGAAAGTGTCCCGCAATTCTTCTGGCCACCGACAGCATCTCTTGCACGCCCCTGTCGTTTTTTAAAAAATTCTGCACCACCAAATTCAAGGTATGTGCAAAACATGGGACGTGCTGGAATTGGCCCAGATTTAATGCACACACAATATTGCTGGCGTTGTCCGATGCCACAAATCCACAGGAGAGTCCAATTGGGGTAAGCCATTCCGCGATGATCTTCCTCAGTTGCCGTAAGAGGTTTTCAGCTGTGTGCGTATTCTGGAAAGCGGTGATACAAAGCGTAGCCTGCCTAGGAAAGAGTTGGCGTTTGCGAGATGCTGCTACTGGTGCCGCCGCTGCTGTTCTTGCGGCGGGAGTCCATACATCTACCCAGTGGGCTGTCACAGTCATATAGTCCTGACCCTGCCCTGCTCCACTTGTCCACATGTCCGTGGTTAAGTGGACATTGGGTACAGCTGCATTTTTTAGGACACTGGTGACTCTTTTTCTGAGGTCTGTGTACATTTTCGGTATCGCCTGCCTAGAGAAATGGAACCTAGATGGTATTTGGTACCGGGGACACAGTACCTCCAACAAGTCTCTAGTTGGCTCTGCAGTAATGATGGATACCGGAACCACGTTTCTCACCACCCAGGATGTCAAGGCCTCAGTTATCCGCTTTGCAGTAGGATGACTGCTGTGATATTTCATCTTCCTCGCAAAGGACTGTTGGACAGTCAATTGCTTGGTGGAAGTAGTAAAAGTGGTCTTACGACTTCCCCTCTGGGATGACCATCGACTCCCCGCAGCAACAACAGCAGCGCCAGCAGCAGTAGGCGTTACACGCAAGGATGCATCGGAGGAATCCCAGGCAGGAGAGGAATCGTCAGAATTGCCAGTGACATGGCCTGCAGGACTATTGGCATTCCTGGGGAAGGAGGAAATTGACACTGAGGGAGTTGGTGGGGTGGTTTGCGTGAGCTTGGTTACAAGAGGAAGGGATTTACTGGTCAGTGGACTGCTTCCGCTGTCACCCAAAGTTTTTGAACTTGTCACTGACTTATTATGAATGCGCTGCAGGTGACGTATAAGGGAGGATGTTCCGAGGTGGTTAACGTCCTTACCCCTACTTATTACAGCTTGACAAAGGGAACACACGGCTTGACACCTGTTGTCCGCATTTCTGGTGAAATACTTCCACACCGAAGAGCTGATTTTTTTGGTATTTTCACCAGGCATGTCAACGGTCATATTCCTACCACGGACAACAGGTGTCTCCCCGGGTGCCTGACTTAAACAAACCACCTCACCATCAGAATCCTCCTGGTCAATTTCCTCCCCAGCGCCAGCAACACCCATATCCTCCTCATCCTGGTATACTTCAACACTGACATCTTCAATCTGACTATCAGGAACTGGACTGCGGGTGCTCCTTCCATCACTTGCAGGGGGCGTGCAAATGGTGGAAGGCGCATGCTCTTCACGTCCAGTGTTGGGAAGGTCAGGCATCGCAACCGACACAATTGGAGTCGGACTCTCCTTGTGGATTTGGGATTTCGAAGAACGCACAGTTCTTTGCGGTGCTACTGCTTTTGCCAGCTTTAGTCTTTTCATTTTTCTAGCGAGAGGCTGAGTGCTTCCATCCTCATGTGAAGCTGAACCACTAGCCATGAACATAGGCCAGGGCCTCAGCCGTTCCTTGCCACTCCGTGTGGTAAATGGCATATTGGCAAGTTTACGCTTCTCCTCCGACAATTTTATTTTAGGTTTTGGAGTCCTTTTTTTACTGATATTTGGTGTTTTGGATTTGACATGCTCTGTACTATGACATTGGGCATCGGCCTTGGCAGACGACGTTGCTGGCATTTCATCGTCTCGGCCATGACTAGTGGCAGCAGCTTCAGCACGAGGTGGAAGTGGATCTTGATCTTTCCCTAATTTTGGAACCTCAACATTTTTGTTCTCCATATTTTAATAGGCACAACTAAAAGGCACCTCAGGTAAACAATGGAGATGGATGGATTGGATACTAGTATACAATTATGGACGGGCTGCCGAGTGCCGACACAGAGGTAGCCACAGCCGTGAACTACCGCACTGTACTGTGTCTGCTGCTAATATAGACTGGTTGATAAAGAGATAGTATACTCGTAACTAGTATGTATGTATAAAGAAAGAAAAAAAAACCACGGTTAGGTGGTATATACAATTATGGACGGGCTGCCGAGTGCCGACACAGAGGTAGCCACAGCCGTGAACTACCGCACTGTACTGTGTCTGCTGCTAATATAGACTGGTTGATAAAGAGATAGTATACTCGTAACTAGTATGTATGTATAAAGAAAGAAAAAAAAACCACGGTTAGGTGGTATATACAATTATGGACGGGCTGCCGAGTGCCGACACAGAGGTAGCCACAGCCGTGAACTACCGCACTGTACTGTGTCTGCTGCTAATATAGACTGGTTGATAAAGAGATAGTATACTCGTAACTAGTATGTATGTATAAAGAAAGAAAAAAAAAACCACGGTTAGGTGGTATATACAATTATGGACGGGCTGCCGAGTGCCGACACAGAGGTAGCCACAGCCGTGAACTACCGCACTGTACTGTGTCTGCTGCTAATATATAGACTGGTTGATAAAGAGATAGTATACTCGTAACTAGTATGTATGTATAAAGAAAGAAAAAAAAACCACGGTTAGGTGGTATATACAATTATGGACGGGCTGCCGAGTGCCGACACAGAGGTAGCCACAGCCGTGAACTACCGCACTGTACTGTGTCTGCTGCTAATATAGACTGGTTGATAAAGAGATAGTATACTCGTAACTAGTATGTATGTATAAAGAAAGAAAAAAAAACCACGGTTAGGTGGTATATACAATTATGGACGGGCTGCCGAGTGCCGACACAGAGGTAGCCACAGCCGTGAACTACCGCACTGTACTGTGTCTGCTGCTAATATAGACTGGTTGATAAAGAGATAGTATACTCGTAACTAGTATGTATGTATAAAGAAAGAAAAAAAAACCACGGTTAGGTGGTATATACAATTATGGACGGGCTGCCGAGTGCCGACACAGAGGTAGCCACAGCCGTGAACTACCGCACTGTACTGTGTCTGCTGCTAATATAGACTGGTTGATAAAGAGATAGTATACTCGTAACTAGTATGTATGTATAAAGAAAGAAAAAAAAACCACGGTTAGGTGGTATATACAATTATGGACGGGCTGCCGAGTGCCGACACAGAGGTAGCCACAGCCGTGAACTACCGCACTGTACTGTGTCTGCTGCTAATATATAGACTGGTTGATAAAGAGATAGTATACTCGTAACTAGTATGTATGTATAAAGAAAGAAAAAAAAAACACGGTTAGGTGGTATATACAATTATGGACGGGCTGCCGAGTGCCGACACAGAGGTAGCCACAGCCGTGAACTACCGCACTGTACTGTGTCTGCTGCTAATATAGACTGGTTGATAAAGAGATAGTATACTCGTAACTAGTATGACTATAAAGAAAGAAAAAAAAACCACGGTTAGGTGGTATATACAATTATGGACGGGCTGCCGAGTGCCGACACAGAGGTAGCCACAGCCGTGAACTACCGCACTGTACTGTGTCTGCTGCTAATATATAGACTGGTTGATAAAGAGATAGTATACTCGTAACTAGTATGTATGTATAAAGAAAGAAAAAAAAACCACGGTTAGGTGGTATATACAATTATGGACGGGCTGCCGAGTGCCGACACAGAGGTAGCCACAGCCGTGAACTACCGCACTGTACTGTGTCTGCTGCTAATATAGACTGGTTGATAAAGAGATAGTATACTCGTAACTAGTATGTATGTATAAAGAAAGAAAAAAAAACCACGGTTAGGTGGTATATACAATTATGGACGGGCTGCCGAGTGCCGACACAGAGGTAGCCACAGCCGTGAACTACCGCACTGTACTGTGTCTGCTGCTAATATATAGACTGGTTGATAAAGAGATAGTATACTCGTAACTAGTATGTATGTATAAAGAAAGAAAAAAAAACCACGGTTAGGTGGTATATACAATTATGGACGGGCTGCCGAGTGCCGACACAGAGGTAGCCACAGCCGTGAACTACCGCACTGTACTGTGTCTGCTGCTAATATAGACTGGTTGATAAAGAGATAGTATACTCGTAACTAGTATGTATGTATAAAGAAAGAAAAAAAAACCACGGTTAGGTGGTATATACAATTATGGACGGGCTGCCGAGTGCCGACACAGAGGTAGCCACAGCCGTGAACTACCGCACTGTACTGTGTCTGCTGCTAATATAGACTGGTTGATAAAGAGATAGTATACTCGTAACTAGTATGTATGTATAAAGAAAGAAAAAAAAACCACGGTTAGGTGGTATATACAATTATGGACGGGCTGCCGAGTGCCGACACAGAGGTAGCCACAGCCGTGAACTACCGCACTGTACTGTGTCTGCTGCTAATATAGACTGGTTGATAAAGAGATAGTATACTCGTAACTAGTATGACTATAAAGAAAGAAAAAAAAACCACGGTTAGGTGGTATATACAATTATGGACGGGCTGCCGAGTGCCGACACAGAGGTAGCCACAGCCATGAACTACCGCACTGTACTGTGTCTGCTGCTAATATATAGACTGGTTGATAAAGAGATAGTATACTCGTAACTAGTATGTATGTATAAAGAAAGAAAAAAAAACCACGGTTAGGTGGTATATACAATTATGGACGGGCTGCCGAGTGCCGACACAGAGGTAGCCACAGCCGTGAACTACCGCACTGTACTGTGTCTGCTGCTAATATAGACTGGTTGATAAAGAGATAGTATACTCGTAACTAGTATGTATGTATAAAGAAAGAAAAAAAAACCACGGTTAGGTGGTATATACAATTATGGACGGGCTGCCGAGTGCCGACACAGAGGTAGCCACAGCCGTGAACTACCGCACTGTACTGTGTCTGCTGCTAATATAGACTGGTTGATAAAGAGATAGTATACTCGTAACTAGTATGTATGTATAAAGAAAGAAAAAAAACCCACGGTTAGGTGGTATATACAATTATGGACGGGCTGCCGAGTGCCGACACAGAGGTAGCCACAGCCGTGAACTACCACACTGTACTGTGTCTGCTGCTAATATAGACTGGTTGATAAAGAGATAGTATACTCGTAACTAGTATGTATGTATAAAGAAAGAAAAAAAAACCACGGTTAGGTGGTATATACAATTATGGACGGGCTGCCGAGTGCCGACACAGAGGTAGCCACAGCCGTGAACTACCGCACTGTACTGTGTCTGCTGCTAATATATAGACTGGTTGATAAAGAGATAGTATACTCGTAACTAGTATGTATGTATAAAGAAAGAAAAAAAAACCACGGTTAGGTGGTATATACAATTATGGACGGGCTGCCGAGTGCCGACACAGAGGTAGCCACAGCCGTGAACTACCGCACTGTACTGTGTCTGCTGCTAATATAGACTGGTTGATAAAGAGATAGTATACTCGTAACTAGTATGTATGTATAAAGAAAGAAAAAAAAACCACGGTTAGGTGGTATATACAATTATGGACGGGCTGTCGAGTGCCGACACAGAGGTAGCCACAGCCGTGAACTACCGCACTGTACTGTGTCTGCTGCTAATATAGACTGGTTGATAAAGAGATAGTATACTCGTAACTAGTATGACTATAAAGAAAGAAAAAAAAACCACGGTTAGGTGGTATATACAATTATGGACGGGCTGCCGAGTGCCGACACAGAGGTAGCCACAGCCGTGAACTACCGCACTGTACTGTGTCTGCTGCTAATATATAGACTGGTTGATAAAGAGATAGTATACTCGTAACTAGTATGTATGTATAAAGAAAGAAAAAAAAACCACGGTTAGGTGGTATATACAATTATGGACGGGCTGCCGAGTGCCGACACAGAGGTAGCCACAGCCGTGAACTACCGCACTGTACTGTGTCTGCTGCTAATATAGACTGGTTGATAAAGAGATAGTATACTCGTAACTAGTATGTATGTATAAAGAAAGAGAAAAAAACCACGGTTAGGTGGTATATACAATTATGGACGGGCTGCCGAGTGCCGACACAGAGGTAGCCACAGCCGTGAACTACCGCACTGTACTGTGTCTGCTGCTAATATATAGACTGGTTGATAAAGAGATAGTATACTCGTAACTAGTATGTATGTATAAAGAAAGAAAAAAAAACCACGGTTAGGTGGTATATACAATTATGGACGGGCTGCCGAGTGCCGACACAGAGGTAGCCACAGCCGTGAACTACCGCACTGTACTGTGTCTGCTGCTAATATAGACTGGTTGATAAAGAGATAGTATACTCGTAACTAGTATGTATGTATAAAGAAAGAAAAAAAAACCACGGTTAGGTGGTATATACAATTATGGACGGGCTGCCGAGTGCCGACACAGAGGTAGCCACAGCCGTGAACTACCGCACTGTACTGTGTCTGCTGCTAATATAGACTGGTTGATAAAGAGATAGTATACTCGTAACTAGTATGACAGTTGTAACACTGTAGGGGTGCAAGGCGCCTTTTCCTGGGGAATATGGTAGCACGCAGCAGCTGAGGAACAACACAAGTCCAGTTTCTGGTACAACTGACCCCGGCCAGTTTTATTGAAACAGAAAATAAAACAAACCCCAAAATAAAAATACCTTGCCTGTCCGGCACTAACTAAACATAAGATATTCCTAACTGTCACTAAACAAAACACAGAGTTCTTCAGTACATACTGTATAGCTTACTTGCATCAGAAAGCGTGTCTCTCACACACAGATCCCTCAGCCTTCCCAGGCAGTCTGCCCATACTAATCAGGTTAGCAGCACTATAACACACTTACACAGCTGAAACCCTGATTAGCCCTCTGTGAGGCCAAAGACCCGAACTGGGCCCAATGTCTAGAACTCGCCTTATCTCTCTCTCAGAGCCTTTACCCAGTTTTTACAGCAAACTGAAAATGTTCAGACAAAACAAAAAGCATTTTTCCTAGAAGTTAACATTTTCTAAAACATGTAAGACAAGAACCTGGGACAAATATACCTGCCCTCAAACACTATCCCAGTGTTCTTGTCACATATCCCCCTCCCCTGTTTCGACCTAGGGCCGGAACACTTGTAGCCCCCAAACAGAAGATGCGAGACAATGCATCTGCGTTGGCCAATTGTGTTCCCGGTCTATGTTCGACAGTAAACTTAAAGTCCTGCAACGCTAGAAACCATCTAGTTACACGAGCATTCTTGCCTCTATTTACATACATCCATTTTAAAGGGGCATGGTCTGTCACTAGTCTGAATTGTCTACCCAAGAGGTAATATCTCAAGGTATCTAGTGCCCACTTAATGGCCAAAGCCTCCTTTTCCACAATGGCATACCTTTTTTCATGCTCATTGAGTTTCCTACTCAAATAAATGATAGGGTGTTCGTCCCCATCTCTGGTTTGGGACAGCACAGCACCTATCCCTACCTCTGAGGCATCTGTCTGTACCACAAATTCTTTTGAAAAATCTGGTGTTATCAACACCGGTTGTGAACACAAAGCCACTTTTAACGCTTGGAACGCCTTTTCTGCATCAGGGTTCCATTTCACCACATTTGACTGCTTCCCTTTGGTAAGGTCTGACAACGGCACCGCTGTGGTCGCAAAATTAGGAATAAACCGTCTATAGTACCCAGTAATTCCCAAAAAAGCCCTTACCTGTTTTTTATTCACTGGACGAGGCCAGTTTTGAATAGCATCAACTTTATTCAATTGGGGCCTAATCAGACCTCTGCCTATGGTGAAGCCCAAGTATTTGACCTCCTCCATTGCGAGGCAGCACTTCTTTGGGTTAGCAGTTAACCCTGCCTCTCTGATTGAGTCCAGTACTGCTTGTACTTTAACCAAATGGGACCCCCAGTCTGTACTGTGAATTACCACATCATCCAAATAGGCAGCTGCATATTTTCTATGGGGCCTCAAAATTTTATCCATCGCCCGTTGAAAGGTTGCTGGAGCCCCATGCAACCCAAAGGGTAACATCTTATACTGGTACAGCCCCTCCGGAACCGAAAAGGCTGTTTTTTCTTTGGCGCTATCAGATAAAGGTATTTGCCAGTAACCTTTGGTCAGGTCCAATGTGGTGAGAAACCTGGCTGTTCCCAGCCTTTCTACAAGCTCATCCACACGGGGCATGGGGTATGCGTCAAACTTGGACACCTCATTTAACTTACGAAAGTCATTACAGAAGCGTATGCTACCGTCGGGCTTCGGGATGAGCACTATGGGACTGGACCACTCACTGTTAGACTCCTCTATGACTCCAAGTTCTAACATGGTTTTAACTTCCTTAGAAATAGCTTCTCGCTGAGCTTCAGGAATCCTATATGGCTTTAAATGAACCCTGACCCCTGGTTCTGTGACAATGTCATGTTTTATTATGGTCGTTCGGCCAGGCAGCTCTGAAAATACCTCCCTAATTTGGATGAGAAATTCTTTAACCTGATTGTTCTGATCAGCTGATAATGTCTCTGACACCTTCACTGCGGGAAGCAACCGGGGTGAAGACACCGAAGGGCAAGGCTCCGCTGACAGAGACAACCTATCTTTCCAGGGTTTGATTAAGTTAACATGGTAAATCTGTTCGGGTTTTCTCTTTCCCGGCTGGTATACTTTGTAGTTAACCTCATTCACTTTTTCCCTAATCTCAAATGGACCCTGCCATTTAGCTAGGAATTTGCTTTCCACAGTGGGTACCAAAACAAGAACTCTATCTCCAGGAGCAAATTCCCGTATTTTGGCACTCCGGTTATAGACCCTCTGTTGAGCACTTTGGGCCTGTTCCATGTGCTCTCTGACAACAGGTACCACGGCTGCAATCCTATCCTGCATTTGTGTTACATGCTCAATAACGCTTCTATAAGGAGTGGGCTGTCCTTCCCACGTCTCTTTGGCAATATCCAACAACCCTCTGGGGTGTCTACCATACAACAAATCAAACGGAGAAAACCCCGTAGAGGACTGAGGAACTTCTCTGATGGCCATTAACAAGTAGGGCAACAAACAATCCCAGTTTTTCCCATCTCTCTCAACAACCTTTTTTAACATACTTTTTAATGTTTTATTAAACCTTTCCACCAACCCGTCAGTTTGGGGATGGTAGATGGACGTCCTGAGGTGAGTGACCTTAAATAACTTGCACAATTCTTTCATGATCCTTGACATAAATGGAGTACCTTGGTCAGTCAAAATTTCTTTTGGTATTCCCACTCTACTAAATACCTGCACCAGCTCCTTAGCTATCGCCTTGGTTGTGATAGTGCGTAAAGGGACAGCCTCAGGATATCGAGTGGCATAGTCCATAATTACCAGGATATACTGATGGCCCCGAGCAGACTTTAACAAGGGCCCCACGAGATCCATGGCTATTCTGTCAAACGGGACCTCTATAATAGGCATGGGAACTAGTGGGCTCCTGAAATGGGGTCTAGGGGCATGATACTGGCATTCAGGACAGGAAGAACAATATTCAGACACTTCTTTATAAACCCCTGGCCAAAAGAACCTTTGTAAAACTCTTTCAGTGGTTTTTTCTGCCCCTAAATGTCCTGCGGTAACGTGACTATGAGCTAAATCTAGTACCGTTCTCCGATAAGGCTGGGGAACTACCAGCTGTTCTACCACATCCTCACCCCTTTTGACAATGTGGTACAAGAGCTCATTACAGATGGCCATGTGGGGATACGTAACCCTGTCACCTGGTACCACAGGTTCCCCATTAACAATCTTAACATTCTCTCTAGCCTTTATTAAGGTAGGATCCTTTAACTGTTCAGACGCAAACAGATCCTTCTTTACCTCCAGGTCAGGCACGCTTTCAGTTCTAACTACTATGTCTCTGTTCCCGGCAAGAGGGTCCTCACTGGACTCCCCATCTGTCACTTCCCCAGCCAAACTAGCAAAAGGCAAAGGGCCAGAAAGTTCTGAAGACCCACGTACATCCATAAAATCACCGGTATTATCAACTGGCTTTTTACTTCTCACATCTGTTGATAACCGTGATTCCCACAGTTTCCAAAAATGAGGAAAATCCCTCCCTATTATGGCCTCATGCACCAAGGTAGGGACCAGTCCCACTTTAACCATTGCTGACCCACAACAAGTTTCTATATTCACCTCAGCAGTGGCATAATGTTGGGTATCCCCATGTATGCAAGTTACCCCAATAGGTATTTGCTGGACCTTTAAGGGGTTCACTAACCCAGCTTTCACGAGGGTAACTAAACTTCCTGAATCTAGCAAGGCCTCTACCCGGTTACCCTCTAAGAACACATCACACATTTGTTTTTCCAGCTCAGGTGAAGGTACCACAGTACAGGCTAACCTAGCAAAGAAAGACATTCTGCGACATTCAAAGGCAGCATCACATTGCATGGGTTCTTGCATGACTGGGCAATTGGCAACAACATGACCTGGCATACCACATCTAAAACATTTAACCACACGATTATCAACCCGTTTGGGCAACATAGACCGTTCTAGCCCCATTGGCCTGTCTCCAGGGCCAGTGTTTACAGTCTCTCCAGCCTTGCGTTCTCTTAACCGCCCAGCAACGTTTTCCCACGGAACAGTCTTACCAGTCTTTACTGAAGGGCGCTGTCGAGGATCTATGGGTTGCTGGGTGGTCATCAGTAGTTCCTCTGCTGCCAAATACCGCTCTACCATGTCTACTAATTGGTCAGCAGTACCCGGGTTTCCATGGCTCACCCACTTGCGCAGGACCATGGGCAAAGATCTCAAGTAGCGGTCCATGACGACTCTTTCAACCATCTGGGGACCAGTTAATGTCTCTGGCTGTAGCCATTTTTTTGTTAGCTGAATAAGGTCGTGCATCTGAGAGCGCGGAGGCTTCTCCATGGCGTACACCCAACGGTGCACCCGTTGTGCTCGTACTGACAGCGTGACTCCCAGGCGGGTCAGGATCTCAGTCTTTAGTTTATCATAGTCCCGAGCCTCAGCAGGGCTTAAATCAAAGTACGCTTTTTGGGGCTCACCTGACAGAAAAGGTGCCAGCAGACTGGCCCACTGTGCTTTTGGCCAGTTCTCACGCTCTGCAGTCCTTTCAAACGTGGTCAAGTAGGCCTCCACATCGTCAGCCTCTGTCATTTTCTGCAAGAAGTGACTGGCCCGTATAGAACTAGAGCTGGTCGGAGCACTGACGGCCACATCTCCAATCCGGGCTGCAAGGCTCTGCACCACTTCTGTTAAGGCCTCTCTATCCTGACGCTGTTGCCGGTAAAGTTCGTCAATAGCCACCTGCTGCTGTCTCCTATTTTCCTCCATTGCCACCTGCTGCTGTCGGTTGGCCTCCTGCTGAGCCGCTGTAGCTTGCAGCAAGGCTTTAAGCAGATCCTCCATGTCGACAGTTTTTTCAGGCGGCTTTGTAGCTGCTTTCACCCAAGACATATATCAAACCCTCAGGGGTGAGTCTCAGTAACTTCACACTGGGCTGTATCTGCGTTTTCTGCAGGCCTCACAAAGCTGCTGCTTTCACTTATGCGCAGAACGGGGTTGCTCGCATTCTCCACCAAGTTGTAACACTGTAGGGGTGCAAGGCGCCTTTTCCTGGGGAATATGGTAGCACGCAGCAGCTGAGGAACAACACAAGTCCAGTTTCTGGTACAACTGACCCCGGCCAGTTTTATTGAAACAGAAAATAAAACAAACCCCAAAATAAAAATACCTTGCCTGTCCGGCACTAACTAAACATAAGATATTCCTAACTGTCACTAAACAAAACACAGAGTTCTTCAGTACATACTGTATAGCTTACTTGCATCAGAAAGCGTGTCTCTCACACACAGATCCCTCAGCCTTCCCAGGCAGTCTGCCCATACTAATCAGGTTAGCAGCACTATAACACACTTACACAGCTGAAACCCTGATTAGCCCTCTGTGAGGCCACAGACCCGAACTGGGCCCAATGTCTAGAACTCGCCTTATCTCTCTCTCAGAGCCTTTACCCAGCTTTTACAGCAAACTGAAAAGGTTCAGACAAAACAAAAAGCATTTTTCCTAGAAGTTAACATTTTCTAAAACATGTAAGACAAGAACCTGGGACAAATATTAGAGATGAGCGCCGGAAATTTTTCGGGTTTTGTGTTTTGGTTTTGGGTTCGGTTCCGCGGCCGTGTTTTGGGTTCGACCGCGTTTTGGCAAAACCTCACCGAATTTTTTTTGTCGGATTCGGGTGTGTTTTGGATTCGGGTGTTTTTTTCAAAAAACCCTAAAAAACAGCTTAAATCATAGAATTTGGGGGTAATTTTGATCCCAAAGTATTATTAACCTCAAAAAACATAATTTACACTCATTTTCAGCCTATTCTGAACACATCACACCTCACAATATTATTTTTAGTCCTAAAATTTGCACCGAGGTCGCTGTGTGAGTAAGATAAGCGACCCTAGTGGCCGACACAAACACCGGGCCCATCTAGGAGTGGCACTGCAGTGTCACGCAGGATGGCCCTTCCAAAAAACCCTCCCCAAACAGCACATGACGCAAAGAAAAAAAGAGGCGCAATGAGGTAGCTGACTGTGTGAGTAAGATTAGCGACCCTAGTGGCCGACACAAACACCGGGCACATCTAGGAGTGGCACTGCAGTGTCACGCAGGATGTCCCTTCCAAAAAACCCTCCCCAAACAGCACATGACGCAAAGAAAAAAAGAGGCGCAATGAGGTAGCTGACTGTGTGAGTAAGATTAGCGACCCTAGTGGCCGACACAAACACCGGGCCCATCTAGGAGTGGCACTGCAGTGTCACGCAGGATGTCCCTTCCAAAAAACCCTCCCCAATCAGCACATGATGCAAAGAAAAAGAAAAGAAAAAAGAGGTGCAAGATGGAATTATCCTTGGGCCCTCCCACCCACCCTTATGTTGTATAAACAAAACAGGACATGCACACTTTAACCAACCCATCATTTCAGTGACAGGGTCTGCCACACGACTGTGACTGATATGACGGGTTGGTTTGGACCCCCCCCAAAAAAGAAGCAATTAATCTCTCCTTGCACAAACTGGCTCTACAGAGGCAAGATGTCCACCTCATCTTCACCCTCCGATATATCACCGTGTACATCCCCCTCCTCACAGATTATCAATTCGTCCCCACTGGAATCCACCATCTCAGCTCCCTGTGTACTTTGTGGAGGCAATTGCTGCTGGTCAATGTCTCCGCGGAGGAATTGATTATAATTCATTTTAATGAACATCATCTTCTCCACATTTTCTGGATGTAACCTCGTACGCCGATTGCTGACAAGGTGAGCGGCGGCACTAAACACTCTTTCGGAGTACACACTTGTGGGAGGGCAACTTAGGTAGAATAAAGCCAGTTTGTGCAAGGGCCTCCAAATTGCCTCTTTTTCCTGCCAGTATAAGTACGGACTGTGTGACGTGCCTACTTGGATGCGGTCACTCATATAATCCTCCACCATTCTATCAATGTTGAGAGAATCATATGCAGTGACAGTAGACGACATGTCCGTAATCGTTGTCAGGTCCTTCAGTCCGGACCAGATGTCAGCATCAGCAGTCGCTCCAGACTGCCCTGCATCACCGCCAGCGGGTGGGCTCGGAATTCTGAGCCTTTTCCTCGCACCCCCAGTTGCGGGAGAATGTGAAGGAGGAGATGTTGACAGGTCGCGTTCCGCTTGACTTGACAATTTTGTCACCAGCAGGTCTTTCAACCCCAGCAGACCTGTGTCTGCCGGAAAGAGAGATCCAAGGTAGGCTTTAAATCTAGGATCGAGCACGGTGGCCAAAATGTAGTGCTCTGATTTCAACAGATTGACCACCCGTGAATCCTTGTTAAGCGAATTAAGGGCTGCATCCACAAGTCCCACATGCCTAGCGGAATCGCTCCGTGTTAGCTCCTTCTTCAATGCCTCCAGCTTCTTCTGCAAAAGCCTGATGAGGGGAATGACCTGACTCAGGCTGGCAGTGTCTGAACTGACTTCACGTGTGGCAAGTTCAAAGGGCATCAGAACCTTGCACAACGTTGAAATCATTCTCCACTGCACTTGAGACAGGTGCATTCCATCTCCTATATCGTGCTCAATTGTATAGGCTTGAATGGCCTTTTGCTGCTCCTCCAACCTCTGAAGCATATAGAGGGTTGAATTCCACCTCGTTACCACTTCTTGCTTCAGATGATGGCAGGGCAGGTTCAGTAGTTTTTGGTGGTGCTCCAGTCTTCTGTACGTGGTGCCTGTACGCCGAAAGTGTCCCGCAATTTTTCTGGCCACCGACAGCATCTCTTGCACGCCCCTGTCGTTTTTTAAAAAATTCTGCAACACCAAATTCAAGGTATGTGCAAAACATGGGACGTGCTGGAATTTGCCCATATTTAATGCACACACAATATTGCTGGCGTTGTCCGATGCCACAAATCCACAGGAGAGTCCAATTGGGGTAAGCCATTCCGCGATGATCTTCCTCAGTTGCCGTAAGAGGTTTTCAGCTGTGTGCGTATTCTGGAAAGCGGTGATACAAAGCGTAGCCTGCCTAGGAAAGAGTTGGCGTTTGCGAGATGCTGCTACTGGTGCCGCCGCTGCTGTTCTTGCGGCGGGAGTCCATACATCTACCCAGTGGGCTGTCACAGTCATATAGTCCTGACCCTGCCCTGCTCCACTTGTCCACATGTCCGTGGTTAAGTGGACATTGGGTACAACTGCATTTTTTAGGACACTGGTGAGTCTTTTTCTGACGTCCGTGTACATTCTCGGTATCGCCTGCCTAGAGAAGTGGAACCTAGATGGTATTTGGTAACGGGGGCACACTGCCTCAATAAATTGTCTAGTTCCCTGTGAACTAACGGCGGATACCGGACGCACGTCTAACACCAACATAGTTGTCAAGGACTCAGTTATCCGCTTTGCAGTAGGATGACTGCTGTGATATTTCATCTTCCTCGCAAAGGACTGTTGAACAGTCAATTGCTTACTGGAAGTAGTACAAGTGGGCTTACGACTTCCCCTCTGGGATGACCATCGACTCCCAGCGGCAACAACAGCAGCGCCAGCAGCAGTAGGCGTTACACGCAAGGATGCATCGGAGGAATCCCAGGCAGGAAAGGACTCGTCAGACTTGCCAGTGACATGGCCTGCAGGACTATTGGCATTCCTGGGGAAGGAGGAAATTGACACTGAGGGAGTTGGTGGGGTGGTTTGCGTGAGCTTGGTTACAAGAGGAAGGGATTTACTGGTCAGTGGACTGCTTCCGCTGTCACCCAAAGTTTTTGAACTTGTCACTGACTTATTATGAATGCGCTGCAGGTGACGTATAAGGGAGGATGTTCCGAGGTGGTTAACGTCCTTACCCCTACTTATTACAGCTTGACAAAGGGAACACACGGCTTGACACCTGTTGTCCGCATTTCTGGTGAAATACCTCCACACCGAAGAGCTGATTTTTTTGGTATTTTCACCTGGCATGTCAACGGCCATATTCCTCCCACGGACAACAGGTGTCTCCCCGGGTGCCTGACTTAAACAAACCACCTCACCATCAGAATCCTCCTGGTCAATTTCCTCCCCAGCGCCAGCAACACCCATATCCTCCTCATCCTGGTGTACTTCAACACTGACATCTTCAATCTGACTATCAGGAACTGGACTGCGGGTGCTCCTTCCAGCACTTGCAGGGGGCATGCAAATAGTGGAAGGCGCATGCTCTTCACGTCCAGTGTTGGGAAGGTCAGGCATCGCAAACGACACAATTGGACTCTCCTTGTGGATTTGGGATTTCAAAGAACGCACAGTTCTTTGCGGTGCTTTTGCCAGCTTGAGTCTTTTCAGTTTTCTAGCGAGAGGCTGAGTGCTTCCATCCTCATGTGAAGCTGAACCACTAGCCATGAACATAGGCCAGGGCCTCAGCCGTTCCTTGCCACTCCGTGTGGTAAATGGCATATTGGCAAGTTTACGCTTCTCCTCCGACAATTTTATTTTAGGTTTTGGAGTCCTTTTTTTTCTGATATTTGGTGTTTTGGATTTGACATGCTCTGTACTATGACATTGGGCATCGGCCTTGGCAGACGACGTTGCTGGCATTTCATCGTCTCGGCCATGACTAGTGGCAGCAGCTTCAGCACGAGGTGGAAGTGGATCTTGATCTTTCCCTAATTTTGGAACCTCAACTTTTTTGTTCTCCATATTTTATAGGCAGAACTAAAAGGCACCTCAGGTAAACAATGGAGATGGATGGATTGGATACTAGTATACAATTATGGACGGACTGCCACGGTTAGGTGGTATAAAAAAACCACGGTTAGGTGGTATATATTATAATAATAATACAATTATGGATGGACGGACTGCCTGCCGACTGCCGACACAGAGGTAGCCACAGCCGTGAACTACCGCACTGTACACTGGTTGATAAAGAGATAGTAGTATACTCGTAACAACTAGTATGACACTATGACGACGGTATAAAGAATGGAAAAAAAACCACGGTTAGGTGGTATATATTATAATAATAATACAATTATGGATGGACGGACTGCCTGCCGACTGCCGACACAGAGGTAGCCACAGCCGTGAACTACCGCACTGTACACTGGTTGATAAAGAGATAGTAGTATACTCGTAACAACTAGTATGACACTATGACGACGGTATAAAGAATGGAAAAAAAACCACGGTTAGGTGGTATATATTATAATAATAATACAATTATGGATGGACGGACTGCCTGCCGACTGCCGACACAGAGGTAGCCACAGCCGTGAACTACCGCACTGTACACTGGTTGATAAAGAGATAGTAGTATACTCGTAACAACTAGTATGACACTATGACGACGGTATAAAGAATGAAAAAAAAACCACGGTTAGGTGGTATATATTATAATAATAATACAATTATGGATGGACGGACTGCCTGCCGACTGCCGACACAGAGGTAGCCACAGCCGTGAACTACCGCACTGTACACTGGTTGATAAAGAGATAGTAGTATACTCGTAACAACTAGTATGACACTATGACGACGGTATAAAGAATGAAAAAAAAACCACGGTTAGGTGGTATATATTATAATAATAATACAATTATGGATGGACGGACTGCCTGCCGACTGCCGACACAGAGGTAGCCACAGCCGTGAACTACCGCACTGTACACTGGTTGATAAAGAGATAGTAGTATACTCGTAACAATTAGGATGACACTATGACGGTATAAAGAATGAAAAAAAAAACCACGGTTAGGTGGTAGGTATATAATAATAAATAATACAATTCTGGTCGGACGGACTGCCTGCCGTGTGCCGACACAGAGGTAGCCACAGCCGTGAACTACCGCACTGTACACTGGTTGATAAAGAGATAGTAGTATACTCGTAACAATTAGGATGACACTATGACGGTATAAAGAATGAAAAAAAAAACCACGGTTAGGTGGTAGGTATATAATAATAAATAATACAATTCTGGTCGGACGGACTGCCTGCCGTGTGCCGACACAGAGGTAGCCACAGCCGTGAACTACCGCACTGTACTGTGTCTGCTGCTAATATAGACTGGTTGATATTTAAAGAGATATTAGTAGTATACAACAATACTATACTGGTGGTCAGGCACTGGTCACCACTCCTGCAGCAAAAGTGTGCACTGTTAATTAATATAATTGTACTCCTGGCTCCTGCTAACAACCTGCAGTGCTCCCCAGTCTCCCCCACAATTAATTATAAGCTTTTAATTTATACATTGATGACTGTGCAGCACACTGGGCTGAGCTGAGTGCACACAGACTGAGTCACACTGTGTGACTGACTGTGCTGTGTATCGTTTTTTTTTTCAGGCAGAGAACGGATATAGCAGAGAGAAGTGAACGGATATATTATATTAAATAAAAGTTAACTAGCAACTGCACTGGTCACTGACTGTGGTAAACTAACTCTGTCTGCGACTCTGCACAATCTCTCTCTCTCTATCTAATCTATCTCTATTCTAATGGAGAGGACGCCAGACACGTCCTCTCCCTATCAATCTCAATGCACGAGTGAAAATGGCGGCGACGCGCGGCTCCTTATATAGAATCCGAGTCTCGCGATAGAATCCGAGCCTCGCGAGAATCCGACAGCGTCATGATGACGTTCGGGCGCGCTCGGGTTAACCGAGCAAGGCGGGAAGATCCGAGTCGCTCGGACCCGTGAAAAAAAACATGAAGTTCGGGCGGGTTCGGATTCCGAGGAACCGAACCCGCTCATCTCTAACAAATATACCTGCCCTCAAACACTATCCCAGTGTTCTTGTCACACTATAAAGAAAGAAAAAAAAACCACGGTTAGGTGGTATATACAATTATGGACGGGCTGCCGAGTGCCGACACAGAGGTAGCCACAGCCGTGAACTACCGCACTGTACTGTGTCTGCTGCTAATATAGACTGGTTGATAAAGAGATAGTATACTACTAATATTATATATACTAGTGGTCAGGTCACTGGTCACTAGTCACACTGGCAGTGGCACTCCTGCAGCAAAAGTGTGCACTGTTTAATTTTAATATAATATTATGTACTCCTGGCTCCTGCTATAACCTATAACTGGCACTGCAGTGCTCCCCAGTCTCCCCCACAATTATAAGCTGTGTGAGCTGAGCACAGTCAGATATATATATACATTGATGCAGCACACTGGGCTGAGCAGTGCACACAGATATGGTATGTGACTGAGTCACTGTGTGTATCGTTTTTTTCAGGCAGAGAACGGATATATTAAATAAAACAAACAACTGCACTGTCTGGTGGTCACTGTGGTCGTCAGTCACTAAACTCTGCACTCTCTTCTACAGTATCACAGCCTCAGGTCAATCTCTCTCTCTCTCTCTCTCAACCCTAATCTAAATGGAGAGGACGCCAGCCACGTCCTCTCCCTATCAATCTCAATGCACGTGTGAAAATGGCGGCGACGCGCGGCTCCTTATATAGAATCCGAGTCTCGCGAGAATCCAACAGCATCATGATGACGTTCGGGCGCGCTCGGGTTAACCGAGCAAGGCGGGAGGATCCGAGTCTGCTCGGACCCGTGAAAAAAACATGAAGTTCGTGCGGGTTCGGATTCAGAGAAACCGAACCCGCTCATCTCTACTCAGGATACACGGCTTATGCTGGAATGACTCCATCCTGCTCTGATAAACACATTCAGGCTCATATGAAGGGTCCAGAATCCTGCAAATCTATATGGTTGCCTATAGGTGCACATACAGCTGTAGGCAGCGCAGCTCATGTAAAAATACACACCACACTGCATCAGCCCACCGGAGGTACTCATTGCTGAGGAATGGAGGCGTTCCACTCTGCCACAGTGTACGCTTTTGGGGTACAGCCATAGGGCCTAATTCAAGGTTGACTGCAAAACAACATTTTCCTCTAATGGGCAAAACCATATGCACTGCAGGGGGGCAGATGTAACATGTGCAGAGCGGGTTAGATTTGGGTGGATTATATTGTTTCTGTGCAGGGTAAATACTGGCTGCTTTATTTTTACACTGCAATTTAGATTTCAGTTTGAACACACCCCACCCAAATCTAACTCTCTCTGTACATGTTACATCTGCCCCCCCCCCCCCCCCCCCCCCCCTGCAGTGCACATGGTTTTGCCCATTAGAGGAAAATGTTGTTTTGCAATCAACCTTGAAAAAGGCCCTTACGACACTGGAATTTTTAAAGAACAATTAAACTTTTTTAAAAATTGCTACAAATGTCCTGAGACCCCTTTAGCAGCCAGCTGGACCTCCCTCCCATGCGCTGTGCAGTAGGTTGTCTACTTGGTCCACATGCATAGACCCCCTGGTCATACCTTCCACTGCGCTGATTGCTTTTACGTTGTTCGGCTGAAGAACAGTACTGTTTCGGTGGAGAGTCATCTTTTAGCCCTCCACCCACAGCCTAACCCCAACTTCCCCCAGGAGGTGCCTAAACCCCCCCCCCCTCTTCATTGGCCCTAACCTGTCCGCTATACTTACGGCGTTGGTCTCCTGACCATGTTGGGATTCCATTGTTGCCATTCTGATGGGTGTCAGGATTCTTGCGTCGATATTTCGATGATCCAGACACCCGGTATCTTAACCGCATCCCCTGTAGACTACCGGTCAGAACATTTAGAACACGCTCTTTCTTCCATCTTATATTGTACTATACACAGTGTAATGCCTCTGCGTGCTCGGGAATTAAAACATGAATAATTTAGTTTAACAAAATGTAATTAAATGTTTTGGATCCCCAAAGCAGCCGCCTCTTGCAGATGGATAGCACAGGCTGAGAATGAACCAGGGATAGACACTGATGAGGAGCTAGGCTTGTAGGCTGGAACAAAACTCCTAGTGATGACACTGCTGTTACATAATATCTGAGGTTGAAAAAAAGACAATTTGTCCATCGAGTTCAATCTTTTTGTGGTCTCCTGAGCAGGTTTATTTGGTCTAAAGTTTTGGCTGATGCTGATGTCAGCCGTTACGTTGTATCCCTCTTTATGTAGTATCTGTAGTGCGTGACTATGCACCATACCCCTGGATATCCTTTTCCATTAGGAATTTATCTAACCCATTCTTAAAGATGTTGACTGAGTCGGCCATTACAACTACCTCAGACAGGGAGTTCCAAACACGTATTGTCCTTACCGTGAAAAAGCCTTTGCGCCGTGATGTGCGGAATCTCCTATCCTCTAACCTAAGCGAGTGTCCCAGAGTCTTCTGTGTTGATCTAACCAAAAACAGGTCCCACGCCAGCTCTGTGTATTGTCCCCTTATATATTTGTAGATGTTGATCATGTCCCCTCTTAGTCTCCTCTTTTCCAGTGTAAACATGCCTAGCCTTGCAAGCCTTTCGTGACTCCTGAGTATGGGCAAGTCTCCCGGAACTTCCACCAATCCGTGGCTGCCCATTTCCAGAGTGAAGTGGGCGGTACAGGTTGTCAGTGATGCAATGGCAGAATTCACAGCATTGTCCAGTGTACGGTGGGCCACGTTAAGATGATGGCATCGCCATGTCCCGTGGTGTCGCCCTCTTCTGCTGCATCAGTCGGGTAGGAAGGCCAGCTAGTATGCCTTCAGAGTCTTTAAGTGTCTAATGTGCAAGGACTCTTTGCTGATGACCCTCCGTCCCCTTCCTTCTGTTCTCTCTGCAGTGTCATGGCGGAGCGGTCGGCCTGGTTACAGCGTATGTGTTGCACAGCAGGTACACTCTCCTTCGAGGCGGCATGTGGGCTCGTAGCCTCTATTCCGGAGGCCAGTGACTCCATCTTACCAGGCACATATACAGATGTGTCCTCATACATCATTTGCTGCAGTCACACCCTCTTAGGGTCAGAGATGAGCTGGTTTGGTTCCTCGGAATCCGAACCCCCCCGAACTTCAGCCTTTTTACACGGGTCTGAGGCAGACTCGGATCTTCCCGCCTTGCTCGGCTAACCCAAGCGCGCCCGAACGTCATCATCCCGCTGTCGGATTCTCGCGAGGCTCGTATTCTATCGCGAGACTCGGATTCTATATATGGAGCCGCGCGTCGCCGCCATTTTCACACGTGCATTGAGATTGATAGGGAGAGGACGTGGCTGGCGTCCTCTCCGTGTAGAATAGATTAGAGAGACACTTGATTTACTACTTGGGGAGCATTAGGAGTACTCAGTACAGTGCAGAGTTTTGCTGATAGTGACCAGTGACCACCAGTTTTATTTATAATCCGTTCTCTGCCTGAAAAAAAACGATACACAGTCACATACCATATCTGTGCTCAGCGTCAGTGTGCTGCATGATAATATCATCTATGTATATCTGACTGTGCTGAGTGCTCACTGCTCACACAGCTGAATTGTGGGGGAGACTGGGGTGCAGTTAATATAGCAGGAGTACAGTGCACACTTTTGCTGCCAGTGTGACTGACCAGTGACCACCAGTATATTGTCTGCCTGAAAAAGTTAAACAAACACTCCTGTGGTGGTTTTTTTTTTTAATTCTTTAAACGCATTCTGCTGACAGTGTCCAGCAGGTCCGTCATTCATTATATTATATATATATTTACCTGCAGTAGTGTTATATTTTTTTTGTTCATCTCTATCATCTTTATCATCTCTATATTAGCAGATGCAGTACGGTAGTCCACGGCTGTGGCTACCTCTGTGTCGTCAGTGCTCGTCCATAATTGTATACCTACCTGTGGTGGGGTTTTTTTTTCTATCTTCTTCATACTAGTAGTTTAGGAGTCTGCTGACAGTGTCCAGCAGGTCCGTCATTATATTATATATACCTGCAGTAGTGATATATATATATTTTTATATCATTATCATCTCTATACTAGCAGACGCAGTACGGTAGTCCACGGCTGTAGCTACCTCTGTGTCGTCAGTGCTCGTCCATAATTGTATACCTACCTGTGGTGGGGGTTTTTTTTCTATCTTCTTCATACTAGTAGTTTAGGAGTCTGCTGAAAGTGTCCAGCAGGTCCGTCATTATATTATATATACCTGCAGTAGTGATATATATATATTTTTTATATCATTATCATCTCTATACTAGCAGACGCAGTACGGTAGTCCGCGGCTGTAGCTACCTCTGTGTCGTCAGTGCTCGTCCATAATTGTATACCTACCTGTGGTGGGTTTTTTTTTTCTATCTTCTTCATACTAGTAGTAGGAGTCTGCTGACAGTGTCCAGCAGGTCCGTCATTATATTATATATACCTGCAGTAGTGATATATATATATTTTTTATATCATTATCATCTCTATACTAGCAGACGCAGTACGGTAGTCCACGGCTGTAGCTACCTCTGTGTCGTCAGTCACTCGTCATCCATAAGTATACTAGTATCCATCCATCTCCATTGTTTACCTGAGGTGCCTTTTAGTTGTGCCTATTAAAATATGGAGAACAAAAATGTTGAGGTTCCAAAAATAGGGAAAGATCAAGATCCACTTCCACCTCGTGCTGAAGCTGCTGCCACTAGTCATGGCCGAGACGATGAAATTCCATCAACGTCGTCTGCCAAGGCCGATGCCCAATGTCATAGTACAGAGCATGTAAAATCCAAAACACAAAATATCAGTAAAAAAAGGACTCAAAAATCTAAAATAAAATCGTCGGAGGAGAAGCGTAAACTTGACAATATGCCATTTACCACACGTAGTGGCAAGGAACGGCTGAGGCCCTGGCCTATGTTCATGGCTAGTGGTTCAGCTTCACATGAGGATGGAAGCACTCAGCCTCTCGCTAGAAAAATGAAAAGACTTAAGCTGGCAAAAGCACAGCAAAGAACTGTGCGTTCTTCGAAATCACAAATCCACAAGGAGAGTCCAATTGTGTCGGTTGCGATGCCTGACCTTCCCAACACTGGACGTGAAGAGCATGCGCCTTCCACCATTTTCACGCCCCCTGCAAGTGCTGGAAGGAGTACCCGCAGTCCAGTTCCTGATAGTCAGATTGAAGATGTCAGTGTTGAAGTACACCAGGATGAGGAGGATATGGGTGTTGCTGGCGCTGGGGAGGAAATTGACAAGGAGGATTCTGATGGTGAGGTGGTTTGTTTAAGTCAGGCACCCGGGGAGACACCTGTTGTCCGTGGGAGGAATATGGCCATTGACATGCCTGGTGAAAATACAAAAAAAATCAGCTCTTCGGTGTGGAAGTATTTCAACAGAAATGCGGACAACAGGTGTCAAGCCGTGTGTTGCCTTTGTCAAGCTGTAATAAGTAGGGGTAAGGACGTTAACCACCTCGGAACATCCTCCCTTATACGTCACCTGCAGCGCATTCATCATAAGTCAGTGACAAGTTCAAAAACTTTGGGCGACAGCGGAAGCAGTCCACTGACCAGTAAATCCCTTCCTCTTGTAACCAAGCTCACGCAAACCACCCCACCAACTCCCTCAGTGTCAATTTCCTCCTTCCCCAGGAATGCCAATAGTCCTGCAGGCCATGTCACTGGCAATTCTGACGAGTCCTCTCCTGCCTGGGTTTCCTCCAATGCATCCTTGCGTGTAACGCCTACTGCTGCTGGCGCTGCTGTTGTTGCTGCTGGGAGTCGATGGTCATCCCAGAGGGGAAGCCGTAAGACCACTTTTACTACTTCCACCAAGCAATTGACTGTCCAACAGTCCTTTGCGAGGAAGATGAAATATCACAGCAGTCATCCTGCTGCAAAGCGGATAACTGAGGCCTTGGCATCCTGGGCGGTGAGAAACGTGGTTCCGGTATCCATCATTACTGCAGAGCCAACTATAGACTTGATTGAGGTACTGTGTCCCCGGTACCAAATACCATCTAGGTTCCATTTCTCTAGGCAGGCGATACCGAAAATGTACACAGACCTCAGAAAAAGACTCACCAGTGTCCTAAAAAATGCAGTTGTACCCAATGTCCACTTAACCACGGACATGTGGACAAGTGGAGCAGGGCAGACTCAGGACTATATGACTGTGACAGCCCACTGGGTAGATGTATTGACTCCCGCCGCAAGAACAGCAGCGGTGGCACCAGTAGCAGCATCTCGCAAACGCCAACTCTTTCCTAGGCAGGCTACGCTTTGTATCAACGCTTTCCAGAATACGCACACAGCTGAAAACCTCTTACGGCAACTGAGGAAGATCATCGCAGAATGGCTTACCCCAATTGGACTCTCCTGTGGATTTGTGGCATCGGACAACGCCAGCAATATTGTGTGTGCATTAAATATGGGCAAATTCCAGCACGTCCCATGTTTTGCACATACCTTGAATTTGGTGGTGCAGAATTATTTAAAAAACGAGAGGGGCGTGCAAGAGATGCTGTCGGTGGCCAGAAGAATTGCGGGACACTTTCGGCGTACAGGCACCACGTACAGAAGACTGGAGCAACACCAAAAACGCCTGAACCTGCCCTGCCATCATCTGAAGCAAGAAGTGGTAACGAGGTGGAATTCAACCCTCTATATGCTTCAGAGGTTGGAGGAGCAGCAAAAGGCCATTCAAGCCTATACAACTGACCACGATATAGGAGGTGGAATGCACCTGTCTCAAGCGCAGTGGAGAATGATTTCAACGTTGTGCAAGGTTCTGCAACCTTTTGAACTTGCCACACGTGAAGTCAGTTCAGACACTGCCAGCCTGAGTCAGGTCATTCCCCTCATCAGGCTTTTGCAGAAGAAGCTGGAGACATTGAAGGAGGAGCTAACACTCAGCGATTCCGCTAGGCATATGGGACTTGTGGATGGAGCCCTTAATTCGCTTAACAAGGATTCACGGGTGGTCAATCTGTTGAAATCAGAGCACTACATTTTGGCCACCGTGCTCGATCCTAGATTTAAAACCTACGTTGTATCTCTCTTTCCGGCAGACACAAGTCTGCAGGGGTTCAAAGAACTGCTGGTGAGAAAATTGTCAAGTCAAGCGGAACGCGACCTGTCAACATCTCCTCCTTCACATTCTCCCGCAACTGGGGGTGCGAGGAAAAGGCTCAGAATTCCGAGCCCACCCGCTGGCGGTGATGCAGGGCAGTCTGGAGCGACTGCTGATGCTGACATCTGGTCCGGACTGAAGGACCTGACAACGATTACGGACATGTCGTCTACTGTCACTGCATATGATTCTCTCACCATTGAAAGAATGGTGGAGGATTATATGAGTGACCGCATCCAAGTAGGCACGTCAGACAGTCCGTACGTATACTGGCAGGAAAAAGAGGCAATTTGGTGGCCCTTGCACAAACTGGCTTTATTCTACCTAAGTTGCCCTCCCACAAGTGTGTACTCCGAAAGAGTGTTTAGTGCCGCCGCTCACCTTGTCAGCAATCGGCGTACGAGGTTACTTCCAGAAAATGTGGAGATGATGATGTTCATTAAAATGAATTATAATCAATTCCTCCATGGAGACATTCACCAGCAGCAATTGCCTCCACAAAGTACACAGGGAGCTGAGATGGTGGATTCCAGTGGGGACGAATTGATAATCTGTGAGGAAGGGGATGTACACGGTGATGAATCGGAGGATGATGATGAGGTGGACATCTTGCCTCTGTAGAGCCAGTTTGTGCAAGGAGAGATTCATTGCTTCTTTTTTGGTGGGGGTCCAAACCAACCCGTCATTTCAGTCACAGTCGTGTGGCAGACCCTGTCACTGAAATGATGGGTTGGTTAAAGTGTGCATGTCCTGTTTATACAACATAAGGGTGGGTGGGAGGGCCCAAGGACAATTCCATCTTGCACCTCTTTTTTCTTTCATTTTTCTTTGCGTCATGTGCTGTTTGGGGAGTGTTTTTTGGAAGGGCCATCCTGCGTGACACTGCAGTGCCACTCCTAGATGGGCCAGGTGTTTGTGTCGGCCACTAGGGTCACTTATCTTAGTCACACAGCTACCTCATTGCGCCTCTTTTTTTTCTTCTTTGCGTCATGTGCTGTTTGGGGAGTATTTTTTGGAAGGGCCATCCGGCCTGACACTGCAGTGCCACTCCTAGATGGGCCAGGTGTTTGTGTCGGCCACTAGGGTCGCTTATCTTAGTCACACAGCTACCTCATTGCGCCTCTTTTTTTCTTTGCGTCATGTGCTGTTTGGGGAGTGTTTTTTGGAAGGGCCATCCTGCGTGACACTGCAGTGCCACTCCTAGATGGGCCAGGTGTTTGTGTCGGCCACTTGGGTCGCTGAGCTTAGTCATCCAGCGACCTCGGTGCAAATTTAAGGACTAAAAATAATATTGTGAGGTGTGAGGTGTTCAGAATAGACTGAAAATGAGTGGAAATTATGGTTATTGAGGTTAATAATACTTTGGGATCAAAATGACCCCCAAATTCTATGATTTAAGCTGTTTTTTAGGGTTTTTTGAAAAAAACACCCGAATCCAAAACACACCCGAATCCGACAAAAAAAAATTCGGTGAGGTTTTGCCAAAGCGCGTTCGAACCCAAAACACGGCCACGGAACCGAACCCAAAACCAAAACACAAAACCCGAAAAATTTCCGGTGCACATCTCTACTTAGGGTGTCAGGTTCTGTAAGACTCTGCTAGCACCGGTCATCGGTTTTGCCTCTTTTTTTGGAACTCTTGTGCAGTATATCTATGTGCGACTGAGTCTCTGCATCTATAAACTAAGTGCTAGGATGCGGCTTTTTACCTCAGCAGGTTCCATTATATACAGACTCGGTCCCACACAGATATACAAGGCTCCTGGTGTGTCCTGATTGCTGCCTGGTGACTAGTAAGTGTAGTTAGGACTTGTATCATATTATTTGTAGTATGGATGTACATATATACGGATTAGAGTATAATATATATTATATACATGGAGTGTATGTATAACGTATGTATAACGTATATGCCTGGGGGTACACTGTAATTCGGGCTATCACCTGTACAGCCCATAGCTGAGAGATTGACAGACTGAGGGGAGCAGGAACAACTTGCGGGGCTACCGGTCCAAGGGAGAGCGAGGCCGGCTGAGAGAGACCCGGATGAGACAGTTGAGAAAGTCGGTTGGGAGAGGCAGAACGAGGGGAGACGGCGCAGAGAGAGGTGGGCTGATCGGTGCAGCAGAGGGAAAACAGAGAGACCCCGCTGGAGATTGCGATCACCCGCAGCCACGGAGACCAGTGATCTTGGACCGGGTGAGGCGGTGCGCCAGCAGCAGTGACCGCCGGACCAGGAGAGCAAGGACTGGCACCGCATTCCCTGAAGTCGGGGGAGCAGAGTGTAGCGCCTATCCTTTGATGACGCCATTCCCTCCTGGACACATCACCGGAAGCCAGCGGAGAGGATCACAAGCGCAAGGGAAGAGGGGGCAGCCCGGCCACACTCTACAGCATTCAGCCACCACAGAAACTAAGTCTCAGCTCCCCAGTGCCGGCCCCCAGCTGTAGGGAACAGACTCAGACGACGTCAGCCCTCAAAACGATTGGCCAGCCTCATCCCATTAGGCAGCGCAGAGAGCTGAGAGTCACTGAAGCGACTGAGGTCTGTAACCACTTACACCACCAACGTTATACCTTATAGACCCATAACGCCAACATTAATTACCAGGAAATAGGTTATGTCTATATCTATCCCCTCTACGTCCAGAGAACCGACTTATCACAAACCGTCAGGTTGTAGTATTAAATACAACTGGGACTAAGACAAGGCTAGAGACCCATCCCCATCAGTGGGAAAAAAGAAGATATTTATCCGCTAGTGCTACCCATGTATTCAAGTGGAAAGTAATTACACCCTGAGCCCATTAACTAAAGTGCACCAGTAATGCCAGAGCCACTGCCACACTGCCACATACCCACTGTTATAGGACAGTGCCCAGGCAGTGACTACAAAACTGGAACAGCAGTTTAGGTGTTACCCATAACACAGGAAAAGAGTACTTTTAATTGGAACTCATCGGATACAAATCATATATAATTTGGTAGTAGCTGGTCCACATAACGGGTAAATTTCTACACATTTCAGAAAAGGAAACTTTGGCCCTCATTCCGAGTTGTTCGCTCGCTAGCTGCTTTTAGCAGCATTGCACACGCTAAGCCGCCGCCTACTGGGAGTGAATCTTAGCTTAGCAGAATTGCGAACGAAAGATTAGCAGAATTGCGAATAGAAATTTCTTAGCAGTTTCTGAGTAGCTCGAGACTTACTCCTACACTGCGATCAGTTCAGTCCTTTTCATTCCTGGTTTGACGTCACAAACACGCCCAGCGTTCGCCCAGCCACTCCCCCGTTTCTCCAGACACTCCCGCGTTTTTCCCTGCAACACCTGCGTTTTTCCGCACACTCCCATAAAACGTCCAGTTTCCGCCCAGAAACACCCACTTCCTGTCAATCACACTACGATCAGCAGAGCGATGAAAAAACTTTGTTAAGCCGTGAGTAAAATACCAAATTTTCGTGCTAATTTACTTGGCGTAGGCGCAATGCGAACATTGCGCATGCGCAGTTTGCGACAAATCGCTCCTATGCGAAAAAATCTAATGAGCGAACAACTCGGAATGAGGGCCCTTGTTGCTAAATAGCTACTACACTCATTAAACAGGATACGTACTAGCTACTACACTCATTAAACAGGATACGTACTAGCTACTACACTCATTAAACAGGATACCAATACCCAGGAGTTCTTCAGTCATCATATAGGGAGTGTAATATCCTAACGTCACAGGAACTTGGCAATATATATATGCATATACAGTATATTAGTGATGAGCGGGTTCGGTTTCTCGGAAACCGAACCCCCCCGAACTTCACCCATTTGACACGGGTCCGAGGCATACTCGGATCCTCCCGCCTTGCTCTGTTAACCCGAGCGCGCCCGAACGTCATCATCCCGCTGTCGGATTCTCGCAAGATTCGGATTCTATATAAGCAGCCGCGCGTCGCCGCCATTTTCACTCGTGCATTGGAAATGTTAGGGAGAGGACGTGGCTGGCGTCCTCTCCGTTATTGTTGAACTTGATTGTGCACTATTGCTTAATTGTGGGGAGGGCTGGGGAGCAGCTGTATAATATAGGAGGAGTACAGTGCAGAGTTTTGCTGATCAGTGACCACCAGTTATCCGTTCTCTGCCTGAAAAACACTCCATATCTGTGCTCAGTGTACTGCATATATCTGTGCTCACACTGCTTAATTGTGGGGATTGGGGAGCAGCTGTATTATATAGCAGGAATACAGTGCAGAGTTTTGCTACAGTGACCACCAGTATACGTTGTCTGCCTGAAAAACACTCCATATCTGTGCTCAGTGTGCTGCTTTATTGTGGGGACTGGGGACCACCAGTATAATATTATATAGCAGGAGTACAGTGCAGAGTTTTGCTGACAGTGACCACCAGTATACGTTGTCTGCCTGAAAAACACTCCATATCTGTGCTCAGTGTGCTGCTTTATTGTGGGGACTGGGGACCACCAGTATAATATTATATAGGAGGAGTACAGTGCAGAGTTTTGCTGACCAGTGACCACCAGTATATAATATATAGCATTACGGTACAGTAGGCCACTGCTGTACCTACCTCTGTGTCGTCATTAAGTATACTATCCCTCTACATTCTATACCTGTGCTGCATTTTAGTTTTGCAGTTTGCTGACACAGTGACCACCAGTATACTATATATAGCAGTACGGTATGGAAGGCCACTGCTGTACCTACCTCTGTGTCGTCATTAAGTATACTATCCATCTAGATTCTATACCTGTGGTGCATTTCAGTTGTGCAGTTTGCTGACACAGTGACCACCAGTATATATAGCAGTACGGTACGGAAGGCCACTGCTGTACCTACCTCTGTGTCGTCATTAAGTATACTATCCATCTACATTCTATACCTGTGGTGCATTTTAGTTTTGCAGTTTGCTGACACAGTGACCACCAGTATACTATATATAGCAGTACGGAAGGCCACTGCTGTACCTACCTCTGTGTCGTCATTAAGTATACTATCCATCTACATTCTATACCTGTGGTGCATTTTAGTTTTGCAGTTTGCTGACACAGTGACCACCAGTATACTATATATAGCAGTACGGTACGGAAGGCCACTGCTGTACCTACCTCTGTGTCGTCATTAAGTATACTATCCATCTACATTCTATACCTGTGGTGCATTTTAGTTTTGCAGTTTGCTGACACAGTGACCACCAGTATACTATATATAGCAGTACGGTACGGAAGGCCACTGCTGTACCTACCTCTGTGTCGTCATTAAGTATACTATCCATCTACATTCTATACCTGTGGTGCATTTTAGTTTTGCAGTTTGCTGACACAGTGACCACCAGTATACTATATATAGCAGTACGGAAGGCCACTGCTGTACCTACCTCTGTGTCGTCATTAAGTATACTATCCATCTACATTCTATACCTGTGGTGTATTTTAGTTTTGCAGTTTGCTGACACAGTGACCACCAGTATACTATATATAGCAGTACGGTACGGAAGGCCACTGCTGTACCTACCTCTGTGTCGTCATTAAGTATACTATCCATCTACATTCTATACCTGTGGTGCATTTCAGTTGTGCAGTTTGCTGACACAGTGACCACCAGTATATATAGCAGTACGGTACGGAAGGCCACTGCTGTACCTACCTCTGTGTCGTCATTAAGTATACTATCCATCTACATTCTATACCTGTGGTGCATTTTAGTTTTGCAGTTTGCTGACACAGTGACCACCAGTATACTATATATAGCAGTACGGAAGGCCACTGCTGTACCTACCTCTGTGTCGTCATTAAGTATACTATCCATCTACATTCTATACCTGTGGTGCATTTTAGTTTTGCAGTTTGCTGACACAGTGACCACCAGTATACTATATATAGCAGTACGGAAGGCCACTGCTGTACCTACCTCTGTGTCGTCATTAAGTATACTATCCATCTACATTCTATACCTGTGGTGCATTTTAGTTTTGCAGATTGCTGACAGTGACCACCAGTATATATAGCAGTACGGTACGGAAGGCCACTGCTCTACCTACCTCTATGTCGTCAAGTATACTATCCATCCATACCTGTGGTGCATTTCAGTTGTGCGCAGTATATATAGTAGTAGGCCATTGCTATTGATAGTTACTGGCACATTAAAAAATGGAGAACAAAAATGTGGAGGTTAAAATAGGGAAAGATCAAGATCCACTTCCACCTCGTGCTGAAGCTGCTGCCACTAGTCATGGCCGAGACGATGAAATGCCATCAACGTCGTCTGCCAAGGCCGATGCCCAATGTCATAGTAGAGAGCATGTAAAATCCAAAAAACAAAAGTTCAGTAAAATGACCCAAAAATCTAAATTAAAAGCGTTTGAGGAGAAGCGTAAACTTGCTAATATGCCATTTACGACACGGAGTGGCAAGGAATGGCTGAGGCCCTGGCCTATGTTCATGGCTAGTGGTTCAGCTTCACATGAGGATGGAAGCACTCATCCTCTCGCTAGAAAAATTAAAAAACTTAAGCTGGCAAAAGCACAGCAAAGAACTGTGCGTTCTTCTAAATCACAAATCCCCAAGGAGAGTCCAATTGTGTCGGTTGCGATGCCTGACCTTCCCAACACTGGACGGGAAGAGCTTGCGCCTTCCACCATTTGCACGCCCCCTGCAAGTGCTGGAAGGAGCACCCGCAGTCCAGTTCCTGATAGTCAAATTGAAGATGTCACTGTTGAAGTACACCAGGATGAGGATATGGGTGTTGCTGGTGCTGGGGAGGAAATTGACAAGGAGGATTCTGATGGTGAGGTGGTTTGTTTAAGTCAGGCACCCGGGGAGACACCTGTTGTCCGTGGGACGAATATGGCCATTAACATGCCTGGTCAAAATACAAAAAAAATCAGCTCTTCGGTGTGGAATTATTTCAACACAAATGCGGACAACAGGTGTCAAGCCGTGTGTTGCCTTTGTCAAGCTGTAATAAGTAGGGGTAAGGACGTTAACCACCTCAGAACATCCTCCCTTATACGTCACCTGCAGCGCATTCATCATAAGTCAGTGACAAGTTCAAAAACTTTGGGTGACAGCGGAAGCAGTCCACTGACCACTAAATCCCTTCCTCTTGTAACCAAGCTCCTACAAACCACACCACCAACTCCCTCAGTGTCAATTTCCTCCTTACCCAGGAAAGCCAATAGTCCTGCAGGCCATGTCACTGTCAAGTCTGACGAGTCCTCTCCTGCCTGGGATTCCTCCGATGCATCCTTGAGTGTAACGCCTACTGCTGCTGGCGCTGCTGTTGTAGCTGCTGGGAGTCGATCGTCATCCCAGAGGGGAAGTCGGAAGACCACTTGTACTACTTCCAGTAAGCAATTGACTGTCCAACAGTCCTTTGCGAGGAAGATGAAATATCACAGTAGTCATCCTGCTGCAAAGCAGGTAACTCAGGCCTTGGCAGCCTGGGCGGTGAGAAACGTGGTTCCGGTATCCACCATTAATTCAGAGCCAACTAGAGACTTGATTGAGGTACTGTGTCCCCGGTACCAAACAGTGGCGGATTTAGGGGGGGGCACCAAGGCACGTGCCCCCCCTGTCATTTTTAGTTGATTTTTGTATTTATTTTTTATTTTCTTTTGTGCGCACGCCGCGGCGCACCCACCCGACATGAGGCTGCTGCTGCTGGTCCTGAAGGATGTTTTACAGTGGCGTAACTCCTGCCCCCGCAGCCCTCGCGGTGGCTTGGGGTCGAGGGGCTGCGGGGGCGCCACTGATTTAGTGCAGACTGACATGCGGACGAGCGTCCGCATGTCAGTCTGCGGTCTCGTTTCCTCCGCTGCTGTTAGGAGGGACACGGAGGGCACAGCGCACGCCTCCCTGTGTCCCTCCTGGGTCTCCGGCGGCCGCGGGTCTCATAAAGGAAGTGCCGTTCGTGAGCACTTCCTTTATTAGAGTGACCCGCGGCCGCCGGAGACCCAGGAGGGACACAGGGAGGCGTGCGCTGTGCCCTCCGTGTCCCTCCTAACAGCAGGGGAGCGGGGGGAGCGGCGGCGGCGGAGGAAGCGGGGGGGGGGGAGGGGACGCACTGAGGGGGCATATCTGGCACTGGGGGGGAATATCTGGCACTGGGGGCATATTTGGCAGGGGGAGGAGAATATCTGGCACTGGGGACATATATGGCACTGGGGGGAATATCTGGCACTGGGGGCATATATGGCACTGGGGGGGGGAAATATCTGGCACTGGGGGCATATGTGGCACTGGGGGGGGAATATCTGGCACTGGGGGCATATGTGGCACTGGGGGGGAATATCTGGCACTGGGGCATATGTGGCACTGGGGGCATATATAGCACTGGGGGGGGGATATCTGGCACTGGGGGCATATGTGGCACTGTCGGGGAATATCTGGCACTGGGGGCATATGTGGCACTGGGGGGGTATATGTGTACCTGGCACATGGGGGGGGGCTATATTTGGCACTGGGGGCATGTGAGTACCTGGCACCGTGGGGGAATATCTGGCACTGGGGACATATGTGGCACTGGGAGCACAGCCCTAGCAACAAGGACTACCTCCTAGCAACGAGCATGACACCCAGTGCATGAAACCCCTGGCAACGAGCATGACACCCTGAGCATGAAAACCCCTGGCACCGTGCATGGAACCAAGAGCATGAAACCACTGGCAACGAGCATGACACCCAGTGCATGAAACCCCTGACAACGAGCAGGTATTTGAAAAGTAATTAGAAGCCTTACTGTAGGACTTAATGTCTAATGGGCATTACGGTGTGTGGCATAATGTATCACGGACATTGCGGTGTGTGTCATAATGTGTCACAGGCATTACGGTGTATGGTATACTATATCGCTGGCATTGTGATATGTGGTATAATGTCTCAGGGTCATTGCAGTGTGTGGCATAATGTATCACGGACATTGCGGTGTGTGTCATAATGTGTCAGGCATTACGGTGTGTGGTATACTATATCACGGGCATTGTGGTATGTGGTATAATGTCTCAGGGTCATTGCAGTGTGGCATAATATATAACGGGTATTGCGGTGTGTGGCATAGGGTATAACGGGCATTGCGGTATGTGTCACAGGCATTACGGTGTATGGTATACTATATCACGGGCATTGTGGTATAATGTCTCAAGGTCATTGCAGTGTGTGGCATAATGTGTCACAGGCATTGTATGTGCTATAATGTATCGGGCATTGCAGTGTGTGGTATAATGTATCACGGACATTGCAGTGTGTGTCATAATGTGTCGCAGACATTGTATGTGCTATAATGTATCAGGGGCAGTGCAGTGTGTAGCATAATGTATAACGGGCATTGCAATTCCTGTCATAATGTGTCACAGGCATTATAGTGTGTGGCATAATGTGTCGGGGGCATTACGGTGTGTGGCATAATGTGTCGGGGGCATTACGGTGTGTGGCATAATGTGTCAGGGGCATTACGGTGTGTGCATACTGTGTCATGTGCATTATTGTGTGTGGCATAATGTCTAAGGGCCATTGCAGTATGTGGCATAATGTATACTGGGCATTACTATAAGGAGGAAAAATGACAAATAATGTAAGGGGCATGAATCAGGATTATTTTTCTTTCCTGTGGCGGCCAACGTCTGGGCGTGCAGGTTGCAAAACTGGGGTATAAGGTAGTCTTTTCCTGCAATGCCACGCCCATCCCAATGAAGCCACGCCCATTCCAACGAAGCCACGCCCCTTATGGTGCCCCCCCCCCCTGTAATTTTTTTCTGGATCCGCCCCTGGTACCAAATACCATCTAGGTTCCATTTCTCTAGGCAGGCGATACCGAAAATGTACACAGACCTCAGAAAAAGACTCACCAGTGTCCCAAAAAATGCAGTTGTACCCAATGTCCACTTAACCACGGACATGTGGACAAGTGGAGCAGGGCAGACTCAGGACTATATGACTGTGACAGCCCACTGGGTAGAAGTATTGCCTCCCGCAGCAAGAACAGCAGCGGCGGCACCAGTAGCAGCATCTCGCAAACGCCAACTCTTTCCTAGGCAGGCTACGCTTTGTATCACCGCTTTCCAGAAGAGGCACACAGCTGACAACCTCTTACGGAAACTGAGGAACATCATCGCAGAATGGCTTACCCCAATTGGACTCTCCTGGGGATTTGTGACATCGGACAACGCCAGCAATATTGTGTGTGCATTAAATCTGGGCAAATTCCATCACGTCCCATGTTTTGCACATACATTGAATTTGGTGGTGCAGAATTATTTAAAAAACGTCAGGGGCGTGCAAGAGATGCTGTCGGTGGCCCGAAGAATTGCGGGCCACTTTCGGCATTCAGCCACCGCGTACAGAAGACTGGAGCACCACCAAACATTCCTGAACCTGCCCTGCCATCATCTGAAGCAAGAGGTGGTAACGAGGTGGAATTCAACCCTCTATGCAGTGTCAGACAGGATGGCACTTCCCAAAAATTGTCCCCAAACAGCACATGATGCAAAGAAAAAAAGAGGCGCACCAAGGTGGCTGTTTGACTAAGCTAAGCGACACAAGTGGCAGACACAAACACCTGGCCCATCTAGGAGTGGCACTGCAGTGTCAATCAAGACAGGATGGCACTTCCAAAAAATTGTCCCCAAACAGCACATGATGCAAAGAAAAAAAGAGGTGCACCAAGGTGGCTGTGTGACTAAGCTAAGCGACACAAGTGGCAGACACAAACACCTGGCCCATCTAGGAGTGGCACTGCAGTGTCAATCAAGACAGGATGGCACTTCCAAAAAATTGTCCCCAAACAGCACATGATGCAAAGAAAAATGAAAGAAATAAGAGGTGCAAGATGGAATTGTCCTTGGGCCCTCCCACCCACCCTTATGTTGTATAAACAGGACATGCACACTTTAACGAACCCATCATTTCAGCGACAGGGTCTGCCACACGACTGTGACTGAAATGACTGGTTGGTTTGGGCCCCCACCAAAAAAGTAGCAAACAATCTCTCCTTGCACAAACTGGCTCTACAGAGGCAAGATGTCCACCTCATCATCATCCTCCGATTCCTCACCCCTTTCACTGTGTAAATCCCCCTCCTCACAGATTATTAATTCGTCCCCACTGGAATCCACCATCTCAGGTCCCCGTGTACTTTCTGGAGGCAATTGCTGCTGGTGAATGTCTCCACGGAGGAATTGATTCTAATTCATTTTGATGAACATCATCTTCTCCACATTTTCTGGAAGTAACCTCGTACGCCGATTGCTGACAAGGTGAGCGGCTGCACTAAACACTCTTTCGGTGTACACACTGGAGGGAGGGCAACTTAGGTAGAATAAAGCCAGTTTGTGCAAGGGCCTCCAAATTGCCTCTTTTTCCTGCCAGTATACGTACGGACTGTCTGACGTGCCTACTTGGATGCGGTCACTCATATAATCCTCCACCATTCTTTCAATGTTGAGAGAATCATATGCAGTGACAGTAGACGACATGTCAGTAATCATTGGCAGGTCCTTCAGTCCGGACCAGATGTCAGCAGTGGCACTTGCTCCAGACTGCCCTGCATCACCGCCAGCGGGTGGGCTCGGAATTCTTAGCCTTTTCCTCGCACCCCCAGTTGCGGGAGAATGTGAAGGAGGAGATGTTGACGGGTCACGTTCCGCTTGACTTGACAATTTTCTCACCAGCAGGTCTTTGAACCTCTGCAGACTTGTGTCTGCCGGAAAGAGACATACAACGTAGGTTTTAAATCTAGGATCGAGCACGGTGGCCAAAATGTAGTGCTCTGATTTCAACAGATTGACCACCCGTGAATCCTGGTTAAGCGAATTAAAGGCTCCATCCACAAGTCCCACATGCCTAGCGGAATCGCTCTGTTTTAGCTCCTCCTTCAATGTCTCCAGCTTCTTCTGCAAAAGCCTGATGAGGGGAATGACCTGACTCAGGCTGGCAGTGTCTGAACTGACTTCACGTGTGGCAAGTTCAAAGGGTTGCAGAACCTTGCACAACGTTGAAATCATTCTCCACTGCGCTTGAGTCAGGTGCATTCCCCCTCCTTTGCCTATATCGTGGGCAGATGTATAGGCTTGAATGGCCTTTTGCTGCTCCTCCATCCTCTGAAGCATATAGAGGGTTGAATTCCACCTCGTTACCACCTCTTGCTTCAGATGATGGCAGGGCAGGTTCAGGAATGTTTGGTGGTGCTCCAGTCTTCTGTACGCGGTGCCTGAATGCCGAAAGTGGCCCGCAATTCTTCGGGCCACCGACAGCATCTCTTGCACGCCCCTGTCGTTTTTTAAATAATTCTGCACCACCAAATTCAATGTATGTGCAAAACATGGGACGTGCTGGAATTTGCCCAGATGTAATGCACGCACAATATTGCTGGCATTGTCCGATGTCACAAATCCCCAGGAGAGTCCAATTGGGGTAAGCCACTCTGCGATTATCTTCCTCAGTTGCCATAAGAGGTTGTCAGCTGTGTGCCTATTCTGGAAAGCGGTGATACAAAGCGTAGCCTGCCTAGGAACGAGTTGGCGTTTGCGAGATGCTGCTACTGGTGCCGCCGCTGCTGTTCTTGCTGCGGGAGGCAATACATCTACCCAGTGGGCTGTCACAGTCATATAGTCCTGAGTCTGCCCTGCTCCACTTGTCCACATGTCCGTGGTTAAGTGGACATTGGGTACAAATGCATTTTTTAGGACACTGGTGAGTCTTTTTCTGAGGTCTGTGTACATTTTCGGTATCGCCTGCCTAGAGAAATGGAACCTAGATGGTATTTGGTACCGGGGACACAGTACCTCAATCAAGTCTATAGTTGCCTCTGAATTAACGATGGATACCGGAACCACGTTTCTCACCGCCCAGGCTGCCAAGGCCTGAGTTATCTGCTTTGCAGCAGGATGACTGCTGTGATATTTCATCTTCCTCGCAAAGGACTGTTGGACAGTCAATTGCTTACTGGAAGTAGTACAAGTGGTCTTCCGACTTCCCCTCTTGGATGACGATCGACTCCCAGCAGCAACAACAGCAGCACCAGCAGCAGTAGGCGTTACACTCAAGGATGCATCGGAGGAATCCCAGGCAGGAGAGGACTCATCAGACTTGACAGTGACATGGCCTGCAGGACTATTGGCTTTCCTGGGTAAGGAGGAAATTGACACTGAGGGAGTTGGTGGTGTGGTTTGCAGGAGCTTGGTTACAAGAGGAAGGGATTTAGTGGTCAGTGGACTGCTTCCGCTGTCACCCAAAGTTTTTGAACTTGTCACTGACTTATGATGAATGCGCTGCAGGTGACGTATAAGGGAGGATGTTCCGAGGTGGTTAACATCCTTACCCCTACTTATTACAGCTTGACAAAGGCAACACACAGCTTGACACCTGTTGTCCGCATTTGTGTTGAAATAATTCCACACCGAAGAGCTGATTTTTTTTGTATTTTGACTAGGCATGTCAATGGCCATATTCCTCCCACGAACAACAGGTGTCTCCCCGGGTGCCTGACTTAAACAAACCACCTCACCATCAGAATCCTCCTTGTCAATTTCCTCCCCAGTGCCAGCAACACCCATATCCTCATCCTGGTGTACTTCAACAGTGACATCTTCAATTTGACTATCAGGAACTGGACGGCGGGTGCTCCTTCCAGCACTTGCAGTGGGCGTGCAAATGGTGGAAGGCGCAAGCTCTTCCCGTCCAGTGTTGGGAAGGTCAGGCATCGCAACCGACACAATTGGACTCTCCTCGGGGATTTGTGATTTAGAAGAACGCACAGTTCTTTGCTGTGCTTTTGCCAGCTTAAGTCTTTTCTTTTTTCTAGCGAGAGGATGAGTGCTTCCATCCTCATGTGAAGCTGAACCACTAGGCATGAACATAGGCCAGGGCCTCAGCCGTTCCTTGCCACTCCGTGTCGTAAATGGCATATTGGCAAGTTTACGCTTCTCCTCAGACGCTTTTAATTTTGATTTTTGGGTCATTTTACTAAACTTTTGTGTTTTGGATTTTACATGCTTTCTACTATGACATTGGGCATCGGCCTTGGCAGACGACGTTGATGGCATTTCATCGTCTCGGCCATGACTAGTGGCAGCAGCTTCAGCACGAGGTGGAAGTGGATCTTGATCTTTCCCTATTTTAACCTCCACATTTTTGTTCTCCATTTTTTAATGTGTGGAATTATATGCCAGTATCAATAGCAATGGCCTACTACTATATTTACTGCGCAAAACTAAAATGCACCACAGGTATAGAATGTAGATGGATAGTATACTTAATGGATGACGAGTGACGACACAGAGGTAGGTACAGCAGTGGCCTACCGTACTGCTATATATAGTATACTGGTGGACACTGTGTCAGCAAACTGCAAAACTAAAATGCACCACAGGTATAGAATGTAGATGGATAATAGTATACTTAATGGATGACGAGTGACGACACAGAGGTAGGTACAGCAGTGGCCTACCGTACTGCTATATATAGTATACTGGTGGACACTGTGTCAGCAAACTGCAAAACTAAAATGCACCACAGGTATAGAATGTAGATGGATAATAGTATACTTAATGGATGACGAGTGACGACACAGAGGTAGGTACAGCAGTGGCCTACCGTACTGCTATATATAGTATACTGGTGGACACTGTCAGCAAACTGCAAAACTAAAATGCACCACAGGTATAGAATGTAGATGGATAGTATACTTAATGGATGACGAGTGACGACACAGAGGTAGGTACAGCAGTGGCCTACCGTACTGCTATATATAGTATACTGGTGGATACTGTCAGCAAACTGCAAAACTAATATGCACCACAGGTATAGAATGTAGATGGATAGTATACTTAATGGATGATGACACAGAGGTAGGTACAGCAGTGGCCTACCTTACTGCTATATATAGTATACTGGTGGACACTGTCAGCAAACTGCAAAACTAAAATGCACCACAGGTATAGAATGTAGATGGATAGTATACTTAATGGATGACGAGTGACGACACAGAGGTAGGTACAGCAGTGGCCTACCGTACTGCTATATACAGTATACTGGTGGACACTGTGTCAGCAAACTGCAAAACTAAAATGCACCACAGGTATAGAATGTAGATGGATAGTATACTTAATGGATGACGAGTGACGACACAGAGGTAGGTACAGCAGTGGCCTACCGTACTGCTATATATAGTATACTGGTGGACACTGTGTCAGCAAACTGCAAAACTAAAATGCACCACAGGTATAGAATGTAGATGGATAGTATACTTAATGGATGACGAGTGACGACACAGAGGTAGGTACAGCAGTGGCCCACCATACTGCTATATATAGTATACTGGTGGACACTGTGTCAGCAAACTGCAAAACTAAAATGCACCACAGGTATAGAATGTAGATGGATAGTATACTTAATGGATGACGAGTGACGACACAGAGGTAGGTACAGCAGTGGCCTACCGTACTGCTATATATAGTATACTGGTGGACACTGTCAGCAAACTGCAAAACTAAAATGCAACACAGGTATAGAATGTAGATGGATAGTATACTTAATGGATGACGAGTGACGACACAGAGGTAGGTACAGCAGTGGCCTACCGTACTGCTATATATAGTATACTGGTGGACACTGTGTCAGCAAACTGCAAAACTAAAATGCACCACAGGTATAGAATGTAGATGGATAGTATACTTAATGGATGACGAGTGACGACACAGAGGTAGGTACAGCAGTGGCCTACCGTACTGCTATATATAGTATACTGGTGGACACTGTGTCAGCAAACTGCAAAACTAAAAAACACCACAGGTATAGAATGTAGATGGATAATAGTATACTTAATGGATGACGAGTGACGACACAGAGGTAGGTACAGCAGTGGCCTACCGTACTGCTATATATAGTATACTGGTGGACACTGTGTCAGCAAACTGCAAAACTAAAATGCACCACAGGTATAGAATGTAGATGGATAATAGTATACTTAATGGATGACGAGTGACGACACAGAGGTAGGTACAGCAGTGGCCTACCGTACTGCTATATATAGTATACTGGTGGACACTGTGTCAGCAAACTGCAAAACTAAAATGCACCACAGGTATAGAATGTAGATGGATAGTATACTTAATTGATGATGACACAGAGGTAGGTACAGCAGTGCACTCTGCACTGTACTCCTCCTATATAATATTAATTATACTGGTGGTCCCCAGTCCCCACAATAAAGCAGCACACTGAGCACAGATATGGAGTGTTTTTCTTCAGGCAGACAACGTATACTGGTGGTCACTGTCAGCAAAACTCTGCACTGTACTCCTGCTATAGCTGCTACCCAGTCCCCACAATTAAGCAGTGTGAGCACTCAGCACAGATATATTATGCAGCACACTGAGCACAGATATGGTATGGAGCGTTTTTTTCAGGCAGAGAACGGATAAAAACTGGTGGTCACTTATCAGCAAAACTCTGCACTGTACTCCTCCTAACAGCTGCTCCCCAATCCTCCCCACAATTAAGCAATAAACCAATCAACTTCTACAATAAACGGAGAGGACGCCAGCCACGTCTTCTCCCTATCATCTCCAATGCACGAGTGAAAATGGCGGCGACGCGCGGCTGCTTATATAGAATCCGAATCTCGCGAGAATCCGACAGCTGGATGATGACGTTCGGGCGCGCTCGGGTTAGCCGAGCAAGGCGGGAAGGTTCGAACCTGCCTCGGACCCGTGTAAAAAAGGTGAAGTTCGGGGGGGTTCGGTTTCCGAGAAACCGAACCCGCTCATCACTACTGCACCCAGGACATTCTTTGAACTAAGAGTTGTTTGAAGTTAACTTATTGTATTGTTTAATGCTAATAATTCCAATGGGCCCTGAGTAATTGCAAAGGAGTATCGATGATATAAACGAAGGTTGTTAGAGGCAATATGTTAGATAACTCTTGTTATACTCTGCAGAATGAGTAAATATATTTACGTTTATTTACATGTCTGATATTTATGTGATGTCATTGATTACCTAAATACTTACCGTTGCTGAGAAGGTGTGGGATCCAAAGGACGTCCAGGTAAATCTGAAATACAAAAGGTCATAATATTATCGTATTATTTGTTTCGATATAGGGTATTCCCAAGTCTACCCTACTCAAACCCCTTTTTCACAATAACTGAACAGGGACACGGCTTGGGTGGAGGCACACGTATCGTTCTTAGTTCTTAGTTACCGTGTGTTAGGCGCGGTGGCTCTTGCCGGCGCCTGACCGTTGCTAGGAAACGGTCCCGGCGCGTCACGGCTGCCGCACCTCCTCCTGTCCCTGCACGGCGCCTAGCAACGCTGGGACGCCATGCGCGCTGAGCCACCGGACCCTTAGCAACGGGGACGCCACAGGCTACCGCGTCCCCCGTTGCTATCAATCAATCCACCTTTCAGCTCTGGGTCGGGCAGCAGGGCAGCTGCACGACATTACTAATTTAGCTTTGCTGCAGCTATTGGAGGGCTCCCTCTTATATTCTCCCTTAGTGCCTTACACAGACGCCGGTGATAGCTTCCTGTGAGCTGTTCCTGCTCTGGAGAAATTCCCTGCCCGGTGTTCTGTGGTCCAGTCAATCCTGTTCCTGGTGGTCCTGAGTCTTGGTGTTCGGAAGCCGGCCGTGGGAGTCTTTCCAGCCCTCCAGTCAATTGGAACCAGTGCCTGTCATCTCGGGGTTCCCGTTCACTTCCGGTTACTCTCCCGATGTTGTGAGTAGCGGCTTCTGCCGCGTCTTGCGGCTTAGGCCGCAGTATTCTTTGCCTTAATTTGTTGCTGGTGTTTTTGCGGAGGTTTCCGCCCTGGCTGTCTTCCCCGGTACACGACGGTGCCATGTAGGGTGTGGACAGTATCACCTTTGTTGTCCTTTTCCTTTGGCGGCGTGCCGCACATACGTTTAGTTTTTAGTTTAGAAGTAGCCCCTAGCTCAGTGTTTTGTTTAGTTAGAGATCCCGTCTCCGTCTACGCCTTGTCTCATACTAAGACCTGGGGGCATCGGAGTTGGGCAGACCTAATCCGCCCTTCAAACGCGGCTGCCGTAGGCCCAAGAATACATAGTCTCGCAGGCGTAGACTGACCACGCGGGTGAAACAACGGAGTTAGGTTGCTAGGGGTTACAACTAGACTCCGTCATCATTTCAGCGTCACGTTCTTGTGCTCTAGACTTGCCACGCTGTTTCTTCCGGTCGGAGCACAAAGAACGTAACACCGTGGTAACCTTTACTGAGGGCTACATAAGTGTGGTCTTTTGGTGGCCATGTGTTTTCCCCTAGCACACCACCCGACTGTCTTGCTTTGCGTTCTGATTTTGTGTGCAATAACATTGGGAGTTGTGCATGCGGCTTTACGTGGACTGGTCGTTCAGTGGAATTTCCACGCCAGGCCCAGTGCGCAGACAATGCCGCTGGGTCTGGTGATACATCAGGAACCATGAGTGGACCTCTGGGTGGAAATGTATTAGCCCCTTATAGCGAAAGGAGGGTGTTGCCGGCTACCACAGATGCTTGGGTAACCATGAGTGCATAGTATGGAACCTGAACCCAAGAGGACGGGGTGGGTCCTAAGGTGATGGTGCCCACCAGAGGTTTCCCCTATACCCCTCTGGCCAGTCCGACCTTGACCAAGAGTCACAATGCTGGGAGTTACTGCCACCTTCTTTCTAATAAGGTAAAAAAGGTAAAATTCCCAGTGGGGGCTCCTGCCCTTATGCCTTGCGCTGGCCTTGGGATGACAACATAGAAGGTGCTATGACATTATTCCCAGAGTCTGATAGTTGTAGTGCAGGAGTTACTTCCAATAGCTGGAAAGCGGTCTTCTGCGCAGCTTTACTCAGGTCTGCAAAGTTCTACAGAACTTCTGTCATGCACATTAACTAGACCCCAGAGCTCACACTTCTTGCATCACAGCATTTACAGCGACATTGTCCTGTCTTCTTCTTTTGGGCACTAAGAAGTTGGAATACATCCCGATACACATCGTATCGGCATCGAATATACACTAACATCTGTCCTGTGCGATGATCGACTGTCACTGGACTTCCGGGTATTGACCCCAGTAGTCCGTCTGTGCATGTGCAGTGACGCGGCAGCCGCGGGGCACGCTGGGAGGTATCCGATCGTATCCCTCTCACGCCACAGTGCAGAAAGAAGCCCATAGGATTCTATAGGATATTACCCTCTGCACCGAAGCCTGGGTCTTAGTGAATAAGGAAATGCGGTAATAACCCAGAAATCTGTGTTTTTACCGCATTTTTAGTAGAGATGAGCGGGTTCGGTTTTACTCGGATTTACTCGGATTTACCCGAATCTCCTTATTGGCTATCGGACGTCACGTGTTTTGGATAGCCAATAAGAAAAATCCAGAAAATAAGAAATGGCGATAATTCTGTCGTAAAGAAGCGAGTAAATCCGAACCCGCTCATCTCTAATTTTTAGTGCATCCCAAACATCTTTTCAGAAATGATTTTGTTCCAAATGGTATAACAGATGTGTGAATCAGTCTGTAGCCCCAATGTTCTCCCAAAGTACCAAACTGCAGGGGAAGCACGCACCCCTCTGGTCACCGGCCTGGGAACCACCCCGGAGGCACCCCGTCCCTCTGCGCAGTGTTTCCATGCAACGCTGCCTTTGCTCCATCCTCTGTCGCCCGGAATTTGGGATGAGATTGAAATTTCCCGTACCAGCTGTGGCTTCTAATGACATAAATTTTCCGAGCTGCGACACGCGCACGTACTACAGCACATCGCATCGCAGACGTTTACCTCGGCTCCCCTGGGACTCCAAGGCACAAATATAATTACTGGGACAGCTCGGGGAAGAGAAATGTAATTAACATTTTCTCCTCAACGCTCGTCTTTTCAGAATTCCTCTCTCAGTGTGTTTAAGAAGTTCTTAGAGACACAGAAGGGACGAGAGCCGGGACTGGGCTGACTGCCCTGCCGGAACGCTCCGCACCTGACTGTTTCCTCATCCGTTTCGATGCTGATAAATAGATGGTAAATACCGTGATATAAAGGCTGCGGCAGTGAAACAGCAGAAGCCATTTACATTCCTCCAAAGCCCTTTCTCAATAGATGTTCTGCTACTGATACCGGATAATTACTGTAGTTTCCTCTTATTGTTCCAGCCTTCCAGATAGCAGCGTTACACATTGGCATCAGGTGGTGTCTCGCCATGGGAAGCTGCTACGCTTTAGTAATGTCGAATGGTCCACGTGAAGCCTCCATTACACCGGCACCTGCGTAGTATGGTTTCTGCCCTCAGGGGGGCACTCTGCTCACTGTACACATGCTGGGACCCAATTGGAAGTGGATGAATGTCTGTTGTATTCTCCATAAGGTGCACAATTCCATGCTGCACCTATGTGTGCATATACAGATGTGTCCACTTACATCTTTGCTTTTTTACAAATTTGGCACAACATGCAAAACACGGCTAAGCTGTTTTTCACGAGTAATGAGTGGATGAATTTTAAAAATGTTGTTTGCCATAATAGAATATGTATAAAGTAACATATTAAAGAAGCAAATTAAGAAAAATCACAAGGCATGGCTAAATCTCTGAGTCTATGGCATGCAAAACCATGCCATATATTGTGGGATATACTGTAGCAAAGATGTATGTGGACACATCTGTACATGTCCATCTATCTACAGATGTGTCCTCATACACCTGTTCCTATAATGCCTGTAACGCTTCCCGTGGGTCATGGTGAGACAGGAGGCCACCACCGCAGTGCAGGACGTTGCAGCCAATGGCTACTCAATCCAGGCTGCAGGTGGCCTGGCCATGCAGCAGAGAAGACCCCTGCTCTGCAAGACACCACGTTTCTCCCAGACTCTTGGTGGCGACAGTGAGCGGATGGCCCTGACTGAAATGAGTACAGCTCTACCTCAGGAGAGATGGCCCTGGCTGAAATGAGTACAGCTCTACCTCAGGAGAGATGGACCTGGCTGAAATGAGTACAGCTCTACCTCAGGAGAGATGGACCTGGCTGAGATGAGTACAGCTCTACCTCAGGAGAGATGGCCCTGGCTGAAATGAGTACAGCTCTACCTCAGGAGAGATGGACCTGGCTGAAATGAGTACAGGCCTACCTCAGGAGAGATGGCCCTGGCTGAAATGAGTACAGCTCTACCTCAGGAGAGATGGCCCTGGCTGAAATGAGTACAGCTCTACCTCAGGAGAGATGGCCCTGGCTGAAATGAGTACAGCACTACCTCAGGAGAGATGGCCCTGGCTGAAATGAGTACAGCTCTACCTCAGGAGAGATGGCCCTGGCTGAAATGAGTACAGCACTACCTCAGGAGAGATGGCCCTGGCTGAAATGAGTACAGCTCTACCTCAGGAGAGATGGCCCTGGCTGAAATGAGTACAGCTCTACCTCAGGAGAGATGGCCCTGGCTGAAATGAGTACAGGCCTACCTCAGGAGAGATGGACCTGGCTGAAATGAGTACAGCTCTACCTCAGGAGAGATGGACCTGGCTGAAATGAGTACAGCTCTACCTCAGGAGAGATGGCCCTGGCTGAAATGAGTACAGCCCTACCTCAGGAGAGATGGCCCTGGCTGAAATGAGTACAGCTCTACCTCAGGAGTGGGAGCAGGGACTGACCTCTCTCCCCCCCCCCCCTTCCCCTGTGGTGGACTAAAGTAATCTCTATGCCCTTAGGACCTACAACCAGTGGTGTAGCTAGCGAGAGTGCAGCTGCTACGGGGCCTGGGCTGCTTCGAGGGTCTGCTGCTCCCTCTGCACCCACTCACAGGGCTGGTTCCAAGGCCTGCAGCTCGATTCACCCCTGCTCATGGTGGTGGTGACTATTAGAAATACTATACCTGCTTCTGATTGGCTGCTCACACCTGCCACTTATAGTACCTACTGTTAGTCATTAGTTTGGTGACTAATACTATTCATCTTGTTATTTATGAATATGAATCTGAAGATCAGCCATTCCTTTCACGGCTACTGAAGTGTGACCCGGCCGCGCTAGAGCGTATGCGGGAACTGGTGATCACACATGCGCCCAAGAACGCTGCATTTGGTGGGAGGAGCTGCACAGGGGGCAGGGAGAGCCATCTGCACAGGGGCAGGGGGATCTGGTTGGATCCATCTTCACAACCCCGCACCTCTTTCCCGTACTGGTGTGGGGACAAACGCCATCTGAAGATTCCCGCTGTCAAGCTCCAGAAATTTCGTATTTTCGGAGCTTGATGAATTTAGGCCCCCATGCTAGTGGGGGGGCAGATTACTGCACTTGTACAAAAATGATGGCTTCATGAAGAGACCCCTATGTCACACAAAGTGGAGGGACGGATATTGACATTGGGGGTCATTCCGAGTTGATCGCCAGCTGCATTCATTCGCTGTGCAGCGATGAGGCAAAAAAAATGGCACTTCTGCGCATGCGTATGTGACGCAATGCACAAGCGCAACGTACTATTACAACGAACGATGTAGTTTCACACAAGGTCTAGCGAAGCTTTACGTTGCACTGCTGGCCGCAGAGTGATTGACAGGAAGAGGGCGTTTCTGGGTGTCAACTGACCGTTTTCAGGGAGTGTTCAAAAAAACACAGGCGTGCCAGGAAAAACGCAGGCGTGCCTGGGCGAACGCAGGATGTGTTTGTGACGTCAAAACAGGAACTGAACAGTCTGAAGTGATTGCAAGCGCTGAGTAGGTCTGAAGCTACTCTGAAACTGCACAAAACTATTTTGTAGCCGCTCTGCGATCCTTTCGTTCGCACTTCTGCTAAGCTAAAATACACTCCCAGAGGGAGGTGGCTTAGCGTTTGTACGGCTGCTAAAAACTGCTAGCGAGCGATCAACTCAGAATGACCCCCCATAGTCACTTGTGCTGTGGCAGGAAAGGAAGATTCCTATGTGATTTGTAAAGAGAGGAACAGCAGATGTTTCACACGTCTGTTGCTCCCCTTTACGAATCACATAGGAATCTTTTTAGTTTGCAGTTAATTGGATTTGTGTTTTTAGTTTGTTATGTTTTGAAAATGAAACACAACGTTCATATTTATTAATGAGAGGCGGCCAGACACAATGCTCTCTTGTGTATATGTCGCGCCACTACCGAAGGCAGTCAGGGTCTGACCTGGGTTCCGTATTCTGAGGGTAATTGGAAGTGGGGGCACATGTTCTGCAATAATGACATAGTTTTAGCTGTTATATCGATTATTATCTGGGTTTTTTATTATCATTGATTATCGGTTTATATATATATATATATATATATATATATATATACAGTATATATATATTAGTGATGTGCACCGGAAATTTTTCGGGTTTTGTGTTTTGGTTTTTGATTCGGTTCCGCTGCCGTGTTTTGGATTCGGACGCGTTTTGGCAAAACCTCCCTGAAATTTTTTTGTCGGATTCAGGTGTGTTTTGGATTCGGGTGTTTTTTCTAATACCCCTCAAAAACAGCTTAAATCATAAAATTTTGGGGTAATTTTGATCCTTTAGTATTATTAACCTCAATAACCACAATTTCCACTCATTTCCAGTCTATTCTGAACACCTCACACCTCACAATACAATTTTTAGTCCTAAATTTTGCACCGAGGTCGCTGGATGGCTAAGCTAAGCGACCCAAGTGGCCGACACAAACACCTGGCCCATCTAGGAGTGGCACTGCAGTGTCAGACAGGATGGCACTTAAAAAAATTGGCCCCAAACAGCACATGATGCAAAGAAAAGAGAAAGAGGTGCACTGTGGTCGCTGGACGGCTAAGCTAAGCGACACAAACACCTCAATATCACAGGAATTATTCGTTCTAATCAATGGTATTATTGGTCCAAATCACTGGAAGAAAATGACAAAATCACTGGAATTATTCGTTCTAATCAATGGTATTGAAGTTATTTATTCTTTTTTTTTATTTTTATTTTCCCCTTTTTTTAATTTTCTCCTGCATAGCCCAGTAAAATGTTGCAATATTAAGTATTGACTTGTGCCTTCTGGGGGTCCACTTCTTCACCAAACCCAGCCAAATCTCATCCTAACCCTCTGTTCTACGTTCTCTATGTACCCCATCTGTGTCACCCATGTCTGTCTACCCCTCCCCTTTAGATTGTAAGCTCTCACGAGCAGGGCCCTCTTCCCTCATGGGCTCATCCTTTGTCTTACTTTAATAATCTTCAACTGTACCACATCCAGCAGTCTTCTGCCACCTGATACTTATTCCAGTGTCATCTGCTGATATAACTGTTTATTTACCCTGTACTTATCCTATACTGTCATCAACTGGAAGTTGCTGTTTTCCTGCTTGATTATTTATGTACTCTGTAATTGGGCGCTGCGGAACCCTTGTGGCGCCATATAAATAAAGGATAATAATAATAATAATAATAATAATAATAATAATATAGGGTTTATAATCCCAAGGTGTATCTCACCAGAGCCGGATTAAGGGGGGGTCCCGGTGTAGAGATGTGCCCTGTGGGCACATTTGTGGTGCTGTCCCTAGCTGGGGACAGCGCTGGGGCAGCTTGTCTGTCCCCAGCGCTGGGTGCGTGGCGGCGGGTGTCCGGTGCAGGGATTACCCTTTTCCCTGCACCGGACCAGAGGCATTCGAATGTTGGCGCCCTCCGGGAGCCAATCGCGGCTCCCGGAGCGGCAGCCAATCAGAGAGGGACGCGGCGAGCCAATCGGCGCTCGCCGCATCATAGGCCCCGCCCCCGGCGTCTGACGTCAGACGCCGGGCAGGAGCCGAGGACACCGCGTGCGCGGAAGAGCGCGAAGAGGAGAGAAGAGGACGACGGGCGGGAGCAGCGGAGACGGTCGTCGGCGCGCCGGAGCGCAGAAGATCCCGGCGGCGCGAGGAAGAAGACGTCGCGGTCGGAGCTCGGGTGGCCGCGGAAGAGGCCTGAAGACGTCCGGCGGCAGGAAGATGTCCAGCGGTGGCTGGACGCGGCGAGGAGACGGCGGCGCCGCTGGCCAGGACGGGCCAGCGGCAGAAGAGCTCATCCAGGCCGAGAAGCGCTGCAGTGGTGGGAAGCAATTGAGCTGTGCAGTTCCCCACTGCAGCCTTCTCCACCGCAGGTAGGCCCTTCTAAGGTGCCCCCCCCTTCTCTCCTCCCTAGACCACCGGGTGTTCGGGCAATAGGCCCATGGGCACAGTCAGGCCCTCCCGGCCTGTGGGCACGTAGTCGGGCCCTCCCGGCCCGGGGGCATTTGGTCGGGCCTCCCGGCCCGTGGGGGCATTTAGTCGGGCCCTCCAGGCCCGTGGGCACGAGTAGCCGGGGGGACCCCCCCGGCCCGGATAGGCAGGCACTAGGCCTGAGACACAGTTGGGCACTAGGCCCTTAGGAATAGTCAGGCCACAGGCCTGTGGGCAGTTAGGCGGGCATTAGGCCCGAGGGGCACATCAGGCAATAGGCCTGTGGGGCATTAGAGGGCATTAGGCCCTAGTGTATTCTGGCCAATTAGGGAATATTAAGGTGACCCTGGGCACAAGGCCCAGGTCACCCAACGGGCAATAAGTTAGGCGGGCGCTAGGCCCGTGGGTGAAGTCAAGCCTCCGGCCTGGGCGCAGTCAGGGGGCGCTAGGCCCAGCGAGTAAGTACCCCCCCAAGGTGAATAAAGGTGGCACTGGGCACTAGGCTCGGGCCACCCTGAGGTATTTAGGCAGTCAGGCCTGAGGCCCACATAAGGGAAGGCACAGGAGGTGGGTAGGCCGTGCGGTGCCCACCCCCTTCCAACGGCAGGTAGGGATTAAAAAGGGACAGCACCGTTTTATGTTGTATTTCCGATGTGTGTGTTGTTACCGTGCAGGGCAAAATGTTGTTATAGAGTTTGTGCATAGTTGTGTTGCACCACTTACACTTAGGCCAGTTTGAGGGCTTTGTTATGCAGTTAGTGTAGCGGACGCACACTAGATTAGAGTTAGGCCCTGCACGGCTGTTTCTCTCCTTGCCTCCTTACAGGGACCTGTAAGTGGAGAAGATCGGAGTACAAGACGTAGGACGGTGAGTAACATCTGTCTGTGTGTCCCTATCTGTCTCCCTTCCTTCAGGGCAACGGTGAGCCTTGCACGCCGGTGCAAGGTAGAATTTCCACCTGGCGCGAGAGTGCCAATAGGTGAAATTCGGGCTCTGAGGCGGACGCCTGGGATGACCCTCACCTAGCCCGAAAGCACTATTTTTCTTTAGGTTGGAGGGCGTTTCGGTCCACAGTCCGGAGGACAGCACTCAGAAATCTCCTTCCTCCTAGGTCGTCGTGTCCGGGTCCGACGGAAGAGTTGCCAGGTCCGTTGAAGGTTCCGGTACCTGAAGGTGAGAGAGAGCGGCGCCTGGTGAGTACCGAGTCTACACCTGCACGGCAGCAGGCACCACACGCACCGCAGCCGCACCTCTCACACCGGGGATACGTATCCCCGGGCCCCCCTTCCCAAAAGGGCCCCCTGCCACACCACAGATCGGATCTCTCTTCCGATCCGATCTGTGGTGTTGTGCTCCCGTCCGCACTGCAGCGGCGGCCGTACAAACAGGACAGCAGAGCGACGGCTCAGCTGTCCAATAACGTATGAGTGAAGTAGGCTGCCCCAATGGCTGAGCTGCAGGCTGCTTCATTCATACATGATTGGAGAGCTGAGCCGTCGCTCTGCTGTCTGTGCGGTTGGCGGGGACGGGAGCGCAGTTCGTTCACTGGATGGTATGTGAGTGACCCCCCCCCCTCGTCCTCCTCCTCCTCTCTTGAATAGGGGCCCCACTGCTTTAAGTACCCCGGGCCCCCCAGCGACTTAATCCGGCTCTGTATCTCACACATCGCTCAGTACAGTATACAGGGTGTATAATCACCAGGTGTATCACAAACGTTGCACAGTACAGTATACAGGGTGTATAATCCCCAGGTGTATCTCACACATCGCTCAGTACAGATTACAGGATGTATAAAATCACCAGGTGTATAACACACGTCGCACAGTACGGTGGCCCTCATTCCGAGTTGTTCGCTCGCAAGGCGAATGTAGCAGAGTTACACACGCTAAGCCGCCGCCTACTGGGAGTGAATCTTAGCTTCTTAAAATTGCGACCGACGTACGCGCAATATTGCGATTACAAACGAGTTAGCAGTTTCTGAGTAGCTTCAGACTTACTCTGCCTGTGCGATCAGTTCAGTGCTTTTCGTTCCTGGCTGACGTCATAAACACACCCAGCGTTCGCCCAGGCACTCCCACCGTTTCTCCGGCCACTCCTGCGTTTTTCCCGGAAACGGTAGCGTTTTCAGCCACACGCCCCTGAAACGCCGTGCATCCGCCCAGTAACACCCATTTCCTGTCAATCACAATGCGAACGTCGGAGCGAAGAAAATGCCGTGAGTAAACTTACTTTCTTCATAGTAAAGTTACTTGGCGCAGTCGCAGTGCGAACATTGCGCATGCGCACTAAGAGAATTCTCACTGCGATGCGATGAAAATCTCCGAGCGAACAACTCGGAATGAGGGCCGGTATACATACTGGTCACAACAATGCAGCAGATATTGAGCAGGATACTAGAAGTGACACAGAGCTGCAAGATACATCAATGGCCTACTGTACTGTACTATATGTGTATACTGCTAGTCACCAAAATGCTGCACTGTCCTACTATATACTGCTCACAATAATGCAGCACAGAGATAGTATACTTGACACAGAGCTGCAAGATACAGCAATGGCCTACTGTACTGTACTATATATGTATACTGCTGGTCAGCAAAATGCTGCACTGTCCTATATACTGCTCACATTAATGCAGCACAGACATAGTATACTTGACACAGAGCTGCAAGATACAGCAATGGCCCACTGTACTGTACTGTACTATATGTATACTGCTAGTCATCAAAATGCTGCACTGTCCTACTATATACTGCTCACAATAATGCAGCACAGAGATAGTATACTTGACACAGAGCTGCAAGATACAGCAATGGCCTACTGTACTGTACTATATGTAAACTGCTAGTCACCAAAATGCTGCACTGTCCTACTATATACTGCTCACAATAATGCAGCACAGAGATAGTATACTTGACACAGAGCTGCAAGATACAGCAATGGCCCACTGTACTGTACTGCACTGTACTATATATGTATACTGCTGGTCACCAAAATGCTGCACTGTCCTACTATATACTGCTCACAATAATGCAGCACAGAGATAGTATACTTGACACAGAGCTGCAAGATACAGCAATGGCCTACTGTACTGTACTATATATGTATACTGCTGGTCAGCAAAATGCTGCACTGTCCTATATACTGCTCACAATAATGCAGCACAGAGATAGTATACTTGACACAGAGCTGCAAGATACAGCAATGGCCCACTGTACTGTACTGTACTATATATGTATACTGCTGGTCACCAAAATGCTGCACTGTCCTACTATATACTGCTCATAATAATGCAGCACAGACATAGTATACTTGACACAGAGCTGCAAGATACAGCAATGGCCTACTGTACTGTACTACTATAATTATATACTGGTGGTCCCCACAATGCAGCACACTGAGCACAGATATTTGCAGCACACTGAGCACAGATATTTGCAGCACACTGAGCACAGATTACTGAGCTTTTCAGGGAGAGAACGCAGCCACGTCCTCTCCGTTCAATCTCCAATGCACGAGTGGAAAATGGCGGCGACGCGCGGCTCTTTATATAGATTACGAATCTCGCGAGAATCCGACAGCGGGATGATGACGTTCGGCCGCGTTCGGGTTAACCGAGCAAGGCTGGAAGATCCGGGGCTGCCTCGGACCCGTGCAAAATAGGTGAAGTTCAGAGGGGTTCGGATCTCAACGAACCGAACCCGCTCATCTCATATATATATATTTATCTCAGGACAGTGTAATTTTTGCAGCACATCGATCAGGTCTGAATCAGGCCCTTGGTTCCATACCGTTGCACGTTGCCGGCGGTTTTCCCCTCCAGATGCCCCATGATGGGTTCTATCCCCCGTCGCATAGTTGCGGTTTTCTGGCTGGGACAATGTTGCGGTGTGTAAATGCAGTGTGTGTGTGCGGTTTTCTGGCTGGGACAATGTTGCGGTGTGTAAATGCAGTGTGTGTGTGCGGTTTTCTGGCTGGGACAATGTTGCGGTGTGTAAATGCAGTGTGTGTGTGCGGTTTTCTGGATGGGACAATGTTGCGGTGTGTAAATGCAGTGTGTGTGTGCGGTTTTTTAGCTGGCCAGGTGTCAGTAAGCCGGCAGAGATCGCACAGAGCAGCCGCTGTCACGCAGACCTCTGGCCCCGCAGCGCTAATTGGCTTTGTGTATTCCTGGCTAAAGCCTGTTAGGTCCTATAAACGTTTTGCTGCACGTTAGACAGAATCCTGATGTATTACAGCGGCCATATGCCGCAGCCGCTCGCAGGCTCCTTATTACATCTGGTCTAGCCTGAGCCTATTAATCCCCCCCTGATACATCTCCCATCTACTTCCAGCGTTTACGAGACACTTTACAATTCCCTCGATGATCCGGACCAAGCCCCCACCCCGGGCGTTTAAGGGCGAGCGTGGAATAAAAGTCGTGATGCTTGGCCAGTTGTGGGTAAAGCGGGCCAGCTGAGAGGACGCTGCGCCGTCTGACAGCGCACACATGTGGATGAGCCTCATGGCTGTGCATTAATATGCGCTGGAAGTGGATATTGCTGAGGGAGCGGAGAGTCTTGCAGATGCTCCGTCTCATCCCCTGCCAGACTCCGCAGCAGCAATCTCACTTTAATCAAAGCCCCGGCTTCTTGATTAAACCAAATAAGTGAGGTCAGGCGGCTGTGTGTGTGCTGTCTGCCTCCATCAGGAATACATCTCTCTTTGTAAATAGGGAGCAGTAAATCCATGGCTGCATCCATAGCAGCCTGCCAGGCAGGAACATTATTAACCCCTTCCCGTGTGGTCAGGAATGCAGAAATGCTCATTATCCATAGATGTATGACCACACACCGCAGCCTGGCATCACGCTCTAGACTCGTAGCCATCGCTCTGTGGTCCTAGAAGTGATGGGAGCAAAGCAAACATAAGCACAGGTAACTTTACCCCTGTGTACCACCACGCGTCACTGCAGGTGGGGCATATGTAACATGTGCAGAGAGAGTTATGTGAGGGAGGTGGGAAGATGTAATATGTGCAGAGAGAGTTATGGGGAGAAGATGTAACATGTGCACAGAGAGAGATGCGGGGCAGGTGGGGCAGATGTAACATGTACAGAGAGAGTTATGTGGGGCAGATGTAACATGTGCAGAGAGAGTTATGTGGGGCAGGTGTAACGTGCACAGAGTTATGTGAGGAAGGTGGGGCAGATTTAACATGTGCAGAGAGAGTTATAGGGGGCAGATGTAACAAGTGCACAGAGATAGATGTGGGGCAGATGTAACATGTGCAGAGAGAGATACGTGGGGCAGGCAGTGCAGATGTAACATGTGCTGATAGAGTTACGTTGGGCAGATGTAAAGTGCACAGAGAGTTATGTGAGGAAGGTGGGGCAGATTTAACATGTGCAGAGAGAGTTATAGGGGGCAGATGTTACATGTGCAGAGAGAGATACGTGGGGCAGGCAGGGCAGATGTAACATGTGCTGAGAGAGTTATGTGGGGCAGATTTAACTTGTGCAGAGATAGTTATGTGGGGCAGGTGGGGCAGATGTAATGTGTGCACAAAGAGTTATGTGGGCAATTGGGGCAGATGTAACATGTGTACAGAGTGATGTGAAGCAGATGTAATGTGTACAGAGAGACTTATGTGGGGTAGGTGGATAAGAAGTAAGGTGTGCACAGAGAGTTATGTGGAGCAGATGTAACGTGTGCACAAAAAGTTATGTGGGCAGGTGGGGCAGATGTAACATGTGCAAAGAGTGATGTGAGGCAGGTGGGCAGATGTGACGTGTGCAGAGAGTTATGTGGGGCAGATGTAACATGTGCAGAGAGAGTTATGTGAGGCAGGTGAGGCAGATGTAACATGTGCAGAGAGAGTTATGTGGGGCAGATGTAACATGTGCAGAGATAGTTATATGGGGCAGGTAGAGCAGGTGTAACATGTGCAGAAAGAGTTATGTGGGGCAGATATAACATGTGCAGAGAGAGTTATGTGGGGCAGGTGGGGAAGATGTAACATGTGCAGAGACAGTTAGGTGGGGCAGATGTAACATGTGCAGAGAGAGTTATATGGGGCAGGTAGAGCAGATGTAAAATCTGCAGAAAGAGTTATGTGGGGCAGATATAACATGGGCAGAGAGAGTTATGTGGGGCAGGTGGGGAAGATGTAACATGTGCAGAGAGAGTTAGGTGGGGCGGATGTAACATGTGCAGAGAGTTATGTGGGTCAGGTGGGGAAGATGCAACATGTGCAGAGAGAGTTATGTGGGGCAGATGTAACATGTGCAGAGAGTTATCTGAGGCTGGTGGGGCAGATGTAATGTGTGCAGAGAGAGTAACGTGTGGCACACACCTGAGAACGATGTAATGTGATTGGCCAACCTGGTGACTTTCCTAACAATTGAGAACACACAATATTGTACATACACACTCAGCAATCATTGCTCTTATCTTATGTCTGTACAGGGGATTGTGAGCTACCAGTTGTGTCTCGGTACACACTGTCATATATTCCGCAGATACTACACATTACTATCAACATGTCCTTCAGCTATATCACATCTGCTGCAGGGCTGATACAATGTACTGTAGCGTATGTAAGATGATCTGGGTGTACGCCCTATCTGAGGATGCGGGTGTGATGTGATAAAATCAGCTCAATCCGCCATGCTCACACTCCCCTACACCCAGTGATCGGCGCTCCCCATTACCTGGGGGGCCCGGGCTAGCTGTCTACGGCCCTGCAGATGGAATGTAGAGGGTGCGGACCAGCATGGGGAGGGAGATCTGCCCCAGTACACGGATGAGGCACCCTGGAAGCTCCCGGCCTGATTCCGCCTGCGGCTGGGTTTCTGTACAGATATACAGGGGTGTTTGTGCATTTGCAGCTGTCTTGTTCTCCTCCCTGCCTCTCGCTGCCTCACCGCCTCACCGCCTCCCCCCATTCCGCCGCTGTAATACCCTCATCTCCTGCCCCGGCTCAGGAACCCACTGAAATAATCCCTGCTATTTAGTTGTTATTTAAGACTCCTCTAAGTGACTGTGATCTTATGGCAGCGCCGGCTAATTAGCGCGCTGGATGGAGTGAGGTATAATTGTCGGGGATGTGACATTAGCACAAATCTCTCATTCTCAGGCTATTTCTCTGCTTCCTGCGGTTCCGTCACCCCTGGCTGAGACACATCAGCAGCTGCCACGTCTGTGTGTCACCATTATCCCCGCAGGCTTGTTACATTACCCTTCACTTTATCTCTCTCTGAGACTTGATACAACTCCCCCTTGGTGCTACTGGTACACTCCAACATGGAGAGTGTACTTTGGGGCCCGATTGATATATGGACGCATCCGCACGTCTGTACGCAAAAGCCGAGTCCATCTGGTCTGCACACCAGATGGATGCGGCACCATTTCAGTGCGGCGACATCCTGGAAGGATGCGGCCACAAGGTGACTGACATGCGGCGGGGGCGACGTTTCGGCTTTGCGGGGGCGTTGTGGATTGCAATAATTTTCGAGGTGGCTGTGTGACATCACATATAAAAAGGAAAAGCGTCCGGTTGGGGTGGGGGGCACGGCACCACTGGCGTCACTACTGGGGGCAGTGTGGCCCCGTCAGCATCACCAATGGAGATGTGCCCAGCCGTCAGCATCACCAAAGGGGGCGCGCCTATTCACATGGCGGAAGCGCAGCACCGGGCAAACTGTTTTAGCAGGACGCTGTATGTATCCATCTCAACACCTTATTTTCTTAGGCCCAGATTTATCAAGCCTTGGAGAGTGATAAATTGCACGGTGATAAAGTACCAGCCAATCAGCTCCTAACTGTTGGTTTTTCAAACACAGCCTGTGACATGGCAGTTAGGAGCTGATTGGCTGCTACTTTATCACCGTGCAATGTATCACTCTCCAAGGCTTGGTAAATCAGTTTGTTGAAGGCTGTTCTAGTCCTAAGCAAGCTAGTGAGGGGTTAATATCATGTTAACCAGACTCCTGATTGCATTACACCACTGACAGGCAGGGACATTCGCCCTATACCTGTGCCAGTCAGTGACCTCTGGAATGGCTGATCCCGCACATCATAGCCACCTATCATGCAAGCAGACAGCGACGGTGATCCGTCACATGTGGGGGGGCTGCCACGTCACATCTGGGGGTGGATGGTTGCCACATTACATATGGGGGTGGGGGACTGCCATGTCACATCTGGGGGGGGGCTGCCACGTCACATCTGGGGGGGGCTGCCACGTCACATCTGGGGGTGGATGGTTGCCACATTACATATGGGGGTGGGGGACTGCCATGTCACATCTGGGGGGGGGCTGCCACGTCACATCTGGGGGGGGCTGCCACGTCACATCTGGGGGCTGCCACGTCACATCTGGGGGGGCTGCCACGTCACATCTGGGGGGGCTGCCACGTCACATCTGGGGGCTGCCACGTCACATCTGGGGGGGCTGCCACGTCACATCTGGGGGGGCTGCCACGTCACATCTGAGGGACTGTGGAACACTAGTAATACTATACTTTCATATACAACTTTTTTTTTTTTAAATGTCGCCCGACCTTATTATTTGTCATAGTGCAATGTTGTGGCTCGGTTCTGTTTGATGTGTGAGATGATAATGAGCGCAGAGAGGCGTCCGCTGGGGCCTCTGCTGTGTCCTTTCCTGATATTTGCTGTAATATCTTCCTCTAATGAAGCGGGAGCAGGGCGGCCGCTCAGCTCACAAGCAATCCCATCCCCTGCCATTAGGAGTAAGTGCTGGAGCCCCCCTTCCTGGCTGCTGTATGTTCTGCAGGAGAGACCCTCAGCATCCTTCTGTTTCCATGGGAACTAAGAGCTGTCTGCAGCACATTCCACCCTCCTCCCCCCCCTTCCTATCATCCTCGGCTTGGGGAATGGTGTAAATGCCAGCAACAAGTGCTGAGTGCTGTCTGTGATAGGGATGGAGGTGTGAGGCTCCGGCAACACAACTTCCACACACAACTTCACAGTGCTGAATGTACACAAGCCGGGGGGACGGTGGTCCTGTCATTCTCCTGCGTGGTGCTGCGGGGCAGTATTGGGGTCTCAGGGTCAGAGACCACCAGAAAAGCCCGGGAAATGTCACAGGGGAATGTGGACTGTGGACGGGGCAAATATTTTGCAAACTTGCTTTGAAACGTGTGTGATCTGTCCAACTGTGAATGTAAAAGTCCCATATACTTCTGTGGTCCTTTCACAGGTCTGTATACAGTATACGGTACTATATCTATACTTTACACTGCAGTATAAATCTATCTACAGTATATAATAAAAGTCCCTCCAGGGAATAAGTTTCATTGGCGGGTGCACAGTTTGCTCTTGTGTAACTACAATTGTCCTGTATGAATAGCCGGCGGACTAGCAGCATACAGTATGGGGGAATTTCCCTTCTGATTGCTTTGTGATCCAAGTATGCCTGCATGTGCAAGGTGCATCCTGGGCCTTGTCAGCCCTTTGGCTACCCCCAATGTCATCTGGGAACCTGCAACACCTTCTCCTTACACCGGGATGTCACAGATTGGGCAGGAACAGGGGGGGTAATTCCAAGTTGATCGCAGCAGGAATTTTGTTAGCAGTTGGGCAAAACCATGTGCACTGCAGGGGGGCAGATATAACATGTGCAGAGAGAGTTAGATTTGGGTGTGGTGTGTTCAATCTGCAATCTAATTTGCAGTGTAAAAATAAAGCAGCCAGTATTTACCCTGCACAGAAACAATATAACCCACCCAAATCTAACTCTCTCTGCACATGTTATATCTGCCTCCCCTGCAGTGCACATGGGCCCTCATTCCGAGTCGTTCGCTCGGTAATTTTCATCGCATCGCAGTGAAATTCCGCTTAGTACGCATGCGCAATATTCGCACTGCGACTGCGCCAATAATTTAACAATGAAGATAGTATTTTTACTCACGGCTTTTTCTTCGCTCCGGCGATCGTAGTGTGATTGACAGGAAATGGGTGTTACTGGGCGGAAACACAGCGTTTTATGGGCGTGTGGATACAAACGCTACCGTTTCCGGAAAAAACGCAGAAGTGGCCGGAGAAACGGAGGAGTGTCTGGGCGAACGCTGGGTGTGTTTGTGACGTCAAACCAGGAACGACAAGCACTGAACTGATCGCAGATGCCGAGTAAGTCTGAAGCTACTCTGAAACTGCTAAGTAGTTTGTAATCGCAATATTGCGAATACATCGTTCGCAATTTTAAGAAGCTAAGATTCACTCCCAGTAGGCGGCGGCTTAGCGTGTGTAACTCTGCAAAAATCGCCTTGCGAGCGATCAACTCGGAATGAGGGCCATGGTTTTGCCCAACTGCTAACAAAATTCCTGCTGCAATCAACTTGGAATTACCCCCAGGATCTTTCCTCCCGTTCTAGACTGGAACAGGGCTGTCCTTTACTATGAACCACCCTGGAGCCTCTGATCCATCATGCCCCCCCTACTGTAGGTCTTTGGATCTCCAGGCCCCACAGCATCATATGAAGATATTCTACACAACTCAGGCACTCATGCTACTCACCACAGCATTCTGCAAACCCCAGCTGTCAGCACAGTGGGGGTAATTCAGACCTGATCGCAGCAGCAAATTCGTTAGCAGTTGGGCAAAACCATGTGCACTGCACGTGGGGCAGATGTAACATGTGCGGAGAGAGTTAGATTTGGGTGGGTTGTATTGTTTCTGTGCAGGGTAAATACTGGCTGCTTTATTTTGACACAGCAATTTAGATTTCAGTTTGAACACACCCCACCCAAATCTAACTCTCTCTGCACATGTTACATCTGCCCCCCCTGCAGTGCACATGGGTGGTGATTCCGAGTTGATCGCTCGCTAGCAGTTTTTAGCAGCCGTGCAAACGCTATGCCGCCTCAGCTGGGAGTGTATTTTAGTTTAGCAGAAGTGCGAATGAAAGGATCGCAGAACGGCTACAAAGTTTTTTCTGTGCAGTTTTAGAGTAGCTCAAAACCTACTCAGCGCTTGCAATCACTTCAGACTGTTTAGTTCCTGTTTTGACGTCACAAACACGCCCTGCGTTCGCCCAGCCACGCCTGCGTTTTTTCTGCCACGCCTGTGTTTTTACGAAAACTCCCTGAAAACGGTCAGTTGACACCCAGAAAGAAACGCCCACTTCCTGTCAATCACTCTGCGGCCAGCAGTGCGACTGAAATGCATCGCTAGACCTTGTGTGAAACTACATTGTTCATTGTAATAGTACGTCGCGTGTGCGCATGGCGCGACATACGCATGCGCAGAAATGCCGGGTTTTTTTGCCTCATCGCTGCACAGCGAACGAATGCAGCTAGCGATCAACTCGGAATGACCCCCATGGTTTTGCCCAACTGCTAACAAATTTGCTGCTGCGATCAACTCTGAATTAGGCCCAGTGACTATTGTCTCACTGGTTCCTATTGTGTCTCATTAGAATGAAAGCTGCTACGGGTGAGGTTCCATACCGCCCAAAATTTAAGAGAGGGGACTTATGACTGTCTGTCTGTCATTTTTCCCTGTAGGCCCCATTGCTCATGGGTATAGTAATGTTTTGTACCCACGCTTTGTTGTGCTTAGTACTGATGCTCTGTGATTCGGCTGCTTCCATATTTCTTCCCTGTGCTGCACCGCCGACACTTTGTGATGCCTTAGAAAATACATGATAATAATAATACGTATCTAACTTCCACACAGGGCCTGTGTTTGCCCCGACCTCTGTATGAGCCACATAGCGTGTGCCCTGGGGTAGAACTGGGGTTAGAACTAGCAGGCTTCTGCTGCAGGGGCAATTGTGTGTTGGTTATAGAGACGAGCGGTTTCGGTTTTGCTGAAAACAGAGCTGAACCGAACTTTGGCGTTTCCGACTCCAGGCTCGCGTCATCCCGCCAAGTTCTGATCTTAGATTTAAGAACCAAGGGCCCGTTTCAGACCTGTGCGCTGTTGTGCGATTTCGCAAGGCGGCCGATTATCGAATGACTGCGCATGCGTGCGGATCGTAGTGCGCACACACGAGGCCAAATTGTGAAAAAAATCCAGCTACTTTTTTGTTCACTAGGCGTATGCAGGCTGAGTGACAGGAAGCGGGCATTTGGGGGCGGTAACTGCCCGTTTTCTGGGAGTGTCAAGGAATAACGCAGGCGTTCCTAAGCGTTTTCAGGGCGGGTGTGTGACGTCAGCTCCGGCCCGATCAGCCTGTGTGTGTCGCACTGTAGGAGTAAGTCCTGGGCTGCGCACACACTGCACACACTGGAAAATAATTCGATGGTGAGTGAGTTGCGAACGGATTTGCAGCTGACTGATGTACGCACAGATTTTCGCAAGGCGTACGCAGAGCTTTTCGCACGGGGCGGATATTCACTCTGTCTGGGCGGTGACTATCTGATCGCAGACCTCTGCAAATTCACAGAGGATGGTTTTTCAAAAACATGAAATGAAATGAGGGCTGAGGAAAAGATATAATAATTATAACTGAGACTGTCACAGATTATATCAGAGACCAAGAAATCCCCGTTTTCCACAGCAGTGAAAGCGGGGACGTGAGTATAACGAGTGCGTTTGCAGCGCTGCGAGGCAGCAGATAAGTGACGTTAGGGTGAGAGAGGGAACAGACTCTGCTTGATGTGACATTTGGAGAGACACGTCCCTGGAAGGCAGAGGCTTACTCCGACCCACGCAGGCTCCTGCCGTTCCCAGCACAGGCTCTGTGTTGTGTCTGCGCAGCGACCGTGGGCGGAAAATTATCATCACATCCATTAGATGGAACTGATTTGTATATAAACCCCGTGGGAGGATTCAGGTTTAGTCAGTGGTACAGTAAGTCTAATAAATACACTCTTGCCATAAGAGCTGACACTCTGATTTTGGAAATAAGCAAAGACTTGGGAGAAAGGTGAGTTTATGTTAGATTTCAGACTGCAGAGAGTTATGTACTGTATGTAAATATATGTACTGTATGTATATGTACTGTACTGTATGTAATATATGTACTGTATGTAAATTAGAGATGAGCGGGTTCGGTTTCTCTGAATCCGAACCCGCACGAACTTCATGTTTTTTTTCACGGGTCCGAGCGACTCGGATCTTCCCGCCTTGCTCGGTTAACCCGAGCGCGCCCGAACGTCATCATGACGCTGTCGGATTCTCGCGAGACTCGGATTCTATATAAGGAGCCGCGCGTCGCCGCCATTTTCACACGTGCATTGAGATTGATAGGGAGAGGACGTGGCTGGCGTCCTCTCCATTTAGATTAGATTTAGAAGAGAGAGAGAGAGAGAGATTGACCTGAGGCTGATACTGTAGAAGAGAGTGCAGAGTTTAGTGACTGACCACAGTGACCACCAGCAGTGCAGTTGTTTTATTTAATATATCCGTTCTCTGCCTGAAAAAAACGGTACACACAGTGACTCAGTCACATACCATATCTGTGTGCACTGCTCAGCCCAGTGTGCTGCATGCCTGCATCATCTATGTATATATTATATATCTGACTGTGCTCAGCTCACACAGCTTATAATTGTGGGGGAGACTGGGGAGCACTGCAGTGCCAGTTATAGGTTATAGCAGGAGCCAGGAGTACAAGACAGTCACATACCATATCTGTGTGCACTGCTCAGCCCAGTGTGCTGCATCATCTATGTATATATTATATATCTGACTGTGCTCAGCTCACACAGCTTATAATTGTGGGGGAGACTGGGGAGCACTGCAGTGCCAGTTATAGGTTATAGCAGGAGCCAGGAGTACATATTATATTAAAATTAAACAGTGCACACTTTTGCTGCAGGAGTGCCACTGCCAGTGTGACTGACCAGTGACCTGACCACACTGACCACCAGTATAGTTAGTAGTATACTATATTGTGATTGCCTGAAAAAGTTAAACACTCGTCGTGTGACTTCACTTGTGTGGTGTTTTTTTTTTAATTCTATAAAAAACTCATTCTGCTGACAGACAGTGTCCAGCAGGTCCGTCATTATATAATATATATACCTGTCCGGCTGCAGTAGTGATATATATATATTTTTTATATCATTATTTATCATCCAGTCGCAGCAGACACAGTACGGTAGTTCACGGCTGTAGCTACCTCTGTGTCGGCACTCGGCAGTCCATCCATAATTGTATACCACCTACCCGTGGTTTTTTTTTCTTTCTTCTTTATACATACATACTACTACATCTCTTTATCAACCAGTCTATATTAGCAGCAGACACAGTACAGTACGGTAGTTCACGGCTGTGGCTACCTCTGTGTCGGCACTCGGCAGTCCGTCCATAATTGTATACCACCTAACCGTGTTTTTTTTTTCTTTCTTCTTTATACATACATACTACGACATCTCTTTATCAACCAGTCTATATTAGCAGCAGACACAGTACAGTACGGTAGTTCACGGCTGTGGCTACCTCTGTGTCGGCACTCGGCAGTCCGTCCATAATTGTATACCACCTAACCGTGTTTTTTTTTTCTTTCTTCTTCATACATACATACTACGACATCTCTTTATCAACCAGTCTATATTAGCAGCAGACACAGTACAGTACGGTAGTTCACGGCTGTGGCTACCTCTGTGTCGGCACTCGGCAGTCCGTCCATAATTGTATACCACCTAACCGTGGTTTTTTTTTCTTTCTTCTTTATACATACATACTACGACATCTCTTTATCAACCAGTCTATATTAGCAGCAGACACAGTACAGTACGGTAGTTCACGGCTGTGGCTACCTCTGTGTCAGCACTCGGCAGTCCGTCCATAATTGTATACCACCTAACCGTGGTTTTTTTTCTTTCTTCTTCATACATACATACTACGACATCTCTTTATCAACCAGTCTATATTAGCAGCAGACACAGTACAGTACGGTAGTTCACGGCTGTGGCTACCTCTGTGTCGGCACTCGGCAGTCCGTCCATAATTGTATACCACCTACCCGTGGTTTTTTTTTCTTTCTTCTTTATACATACATACTACTACATCTCTTTATCAACCAGTCTATATTAGCAGCAGACACAGTACAGTACGGTAGTTCACGGCTGTGGCTACCTCTGTGTCGGCACTCGGCAGTCCGTCCATAATTGTATACCACCTAACCGTGGTTTTTTTTTCTTTCTTCTTCATACATACATACTACGACATCTCTTTATCAACCAGTCTATATTAGCAGCAGACACAGTACGGTAGTTCACGGCTGTAGCTACCTCTGTGTCGGCACTCGGCAGTCCGTCCATAATTGTATACCACCTAACCGTGGTTTTTTTTCTTTCTTCTTCATACATACATACTACGACATCTCTTTATCAACCAGTCTATATTAGCAGCAGACACAGTACAGTACGGTAGTTCACGGCTGTGGCTACCTCTGTGTCGGCACTCGGCAGTCCGTCCATAATTGTATACCACCTAACCGTGTTTTTTTTTTCTTTCTTCTTTATACATACATACTACGACATCTCTTTATCAACCAGTCTATATTAGCAGCAGACACAGTACAGTACGGTAGTTCACGGCTGTGGCTACCTCTGTGTCGGCACTCGGCAGTCCGTCCATAATTGTATACCACCTAACCGTGGTTTTTTTTTCTTTCTTCTTCATACATACATACTATGACATCTCTTTATCAACCAGTCTATATTAGCAGCAGACACAGTACAGTACGGTAGTTCACGGCTGTGGCTACCTCTGTGTCGGCACTCGGCAGTCCGTCCATAATTGTATACCACCTACCCGTGGTTTTTTTTTCTTTCTTCTTTATACATACATACTACTACATCTCTTTATCAACCAGTCTATATTAGCAGCAGACACAGTACAGTACGGTAGTTCACGGCTGTGGCTACCTCTGTGTCGGCACTCGGCAGTCCGTCCATAATTGTATACCACCTAACCGTGGTTTTTTTTTCTTTCTTCTTCATACATACATACTACGACATCTCTTTATCAACCAGTCTATATTAGCAGCAGACACAGTACGGTAGTTCACGGCTGTAGCTACCTCTGTGTCGGCACTCGGCAGTCCGTCCATAATTGTATACTAGTATCCATCCATCTCCATTGTTTACCTGAGGTGCCTTTTAGTTGTGCCTATTAAAATATGGAGAACAAAAATGTTGAGGTTCCAAAATTAGGGAAAGATCAAGATCAACTTCCACCTCGTGCTGAAGCTGCTGCCACTAGTCATGGCCGAGACGATGAAATGCCAGCAACGTCGTCTGCCAAGGCCGATGCCCAATGTCATAGTACAGAGCATGTCAAATCCAAAACACCAAATATCAGTAAAAAAAGGACTCCAAAACCTAAAATAAAATTGTCGGAGGAGAAGCGTAAACTTGCCAATATGCCATTTACCACACGGAGTGGCAAGGAACGGCTGAGGTCCTGGCCTATGTTCATGGCTAGTGGTTCAGCTTCACATGAGGATGGAGGCACTCAGCCTCTCGCTAGAAAAATGAAAAGACTCAAGCTGGCAAAAGCAGTAGCACCGCAAAGAACTGTGCGTTCTTCGAAATCCCAAATCCACAAGGAAAGTCCAATTGTGTCGGTTGCGATGCCTGACCTTCCCAACACTGGACGTGAAGAGCATGCGCCTTCCACCATTTGCACGCCCCCTGCAAGTGCTGGAAGGAGCACCCGCAGTCCAGTTCCTGATAGTCAGATTGAAGATGTCAGTGTTGAAGTACACCAGGATGAGGAGGATATGGGTGTTGCTGGCGCTGGGGAGGAAATTGACCAGGAGGATTCTGATGGTGAGGTGGTTTGTTTAAGTCAGGCACCCGGGGAGACACCTGTTGTCCGTGGGAGGAATATGGCCGTTGACATGCCTGGTGAAAATACCAAAAAAATCAGCTCTTCGGTGTGGAACTATTTCAACAGAAATGCGGACAACAGGTGTCAAGCCGTGTGTTCCCTTTGTCAAGCTGTAATAAGTAGGGGTAAGGACGTTAACCACCTCGGAACATCCTCCCTTATACGTCACCTGCAGCGCATTCATAATAAGTCAGTGACAAGTTCAAAAACTTTGGGTGACAGCGGAAGCAGTCCACTGACCAGTAAATCCCTTCCTCTTGTAACCAAGCTCACGCAAACCACCCCACCAACTCCCTCAGTGTCAATTTCCTCCTTCCCCAGGAATGCCAATAGTCCTGCAGGCAATGTCACTGGCAATTCTGACGAGTCCTCTCCTGCCTGGGATTCCTCCGATGCATCCTTGCGTGTAACGCCTACTGCTGCTGGCGCTGCTGTTGTTGCTGCTGGGAGTCGATGGTCATCCCAGAGGGGAAGTCGTAAGCCCACTTTTACTACTTCCAGTAAGCAATTGACTGTTCAACAGTCCTTTGCGAGGAAGATGAAATATCACAGCAGTCATCCTGCTGCAAAGCGGATAACTGAGGCCTTGACAACTATGTTGGTGTTAGACGTGCGTCCGGTATCCGCCGTTAGTTCACAGGGAACTAGACAATTTATTGAGGCAGTGTGCCCCCGTTACCAAATACCATCTAGGTTCCACTTCTCTAGGCAGGCGATACCGAGAATGTACACGGACGTCAGAAAAAGACTCACCAGTGTCCAAAAAAAATGCAGTTGTACCCAATGTCCACTTAACCACGGACATGTGGACAAGTGGAGCAGGGCAGGGTCAGGACTATATGACTGTGACAGCCCACTGGGTAGTTGTATGGACTCCCGCCGCAAGAACAGCAGCGGCGGCACCAGTAGCAGCATCTCGCAAACGCCAACTCTTTCCTAGGCAGGCTACGCTTTGTATCACCGGTTTCCAGTATATACGCACACAGCTGAAAACCTCTTACGGCAACTGAGGAAGATCATCGCGGAATGGCTTACCCCAATTGGACTCTCCTGTGGATTTGTGGCATCGGACAACGCCAGCAATATTGTGTGTGCATTAAATATGGGCAAATTCCAGCACGTCCCATGTTTTGCACATACCTTGAATTTGGTGGTGCAGAATTATTTAAAAAACGACAGGGGCGTGCAAGAGATGCTGTCGGTGGCCAGAAAAATTGCGGGACACTTTCGGCGTACAGGCACCACGTACAGAAGACTGGAGCACCACCAAAAACTACTGAACCTGCCCTGCCATCATCTGAAGCAAGAAGTGGTAACGAGGTGGAATTCAACCCTCTATATGCTTCAGAGGTTGGAGGAGCAGCAAAAGGCCATTCAAGCCTATACAATTGAGCACGATATAGGAGGTGGAATGCACCTGTCTCAAGCGCAGTGGAGAATGATTTCAACGTTGTGCAAGGTTCTGATGCCCTTTGAACTTGCCACACGTGAAGTCAGTTCAGACACTGCCAGCCTGAGTCAGGTCATTCCCCTCATCAGGCTTTTGCAGAAGAAGCTGGAGACATTGAAGGAGGAGCTAACACGGAGCGATTCCGCTAGGCATGTGGGACTTGTGGATGGAGCCCTTAATTCGCTTAACAAGGATTCACGGGTGGTCAATCTGTTGAAATCAGAGCACTACATTTTGGCCACCGTGCTCGATCCTAGATTTAAAGCCTACCTTGGATCTCTCTTTCCGGCAGACACAAGTCTGCTGGGGTTGAAAGACCTGCTGGTGAGAAAATTGTCAAGTCAAGCGGAACGCGACCTGTCAACATCTCCTCCTTCACATTCTCCCGCAACTGGGGGTGCGAGGAAAAGGCTCAGAATTCCGAGCCCACCCACTGGCGGTGATGCAGGGCAGTCTGGAGCGACTGCTGATGCTGACATCTGGTCCGGACTGAAGGACCTGACAACGATTACGGACATGTCGTCTACTGTCACTGCATATGATTCTCTCACCATTGAAAGAATGGTGGAGGATTATATGAGTGACCGCATCCAAGTAGGCACGTCACACAGTCCATACTTATACTGGCAGGAAAAAGAGGCAATTTGGAGGCCATTGCACAAACTGGCTTTATTCTACCTAAGTTGCCCTCCCACAAGTGTGTACTCCGAAAGAGTGTTTAGTGCCGCCGCTCACCTTGTCAGCAATCGGCGTACGAGGTTACATCCAGAAAATGTGGAGAAGATGATGTTCATTAAAATGAATTATAATCAATTCCTCCGCGGAGACATTGACCAGCAGCAATTGCCTCCACAAAGTACACAGGGAGCTGAGATGGTGGATTCCAGTGGGGACGAATTGATAATCTGTGAGGAGGGGGATGTGCACGGTGATATATCGGAGGGTGATGATGAGGTGGACATCTTGCCTCTGTAGAGCCAGTTTGTGCAAGGAGAGATTAATTGCTTCTTTTTTGGGGGGGGTCCAAACCAACCCGTCATATCAGTCACAGTCGTGTGGCAGACCCTGTCACTGAAATGATGGGTTGGTTAAAGTGTGCATGTCCTGTTTTGTTTATACAACATAAGGGTGGGTGGGAGGGCCCAAGGACAATTCCATCTTGCACCTCTTTTTTCTTTTCTTTTTCTTTGCGTCATGTGCTGTTTGGGGAGGGTTTTTTGGAAGGGACATCCTGCGTGACACTGCAGTGCCACTCCTAAATGGGCCCGGTGTTTGTGTCGGCCACTAGGGTCGCTAATCTTACTCACACAGTCAGCTACCTCATTGCGCCTCTTTTTTTCTTTGCGTCATGTGCTGATTGGGGAGGGTTTTTTGGAAGGGACATCCTGCGTGACACTGCAGTGCCACTCCTAAATGGGCCCGGTGTTTGTGTCGGCCACTAGGGTCGCTAATCTTACTCACACAGTCAGCTACCTCATTGCGCCTCTTTTTTTCTTTGCGTCATGTGCTGATTGGGGAGGGTTTTTTGGAAGGGACATCCTGCGTGACACTGCAGTGCCACTCCTAAATGGGCCCGGTGTTTGTGTCGGCCACTAGGGTCGCTAATCTTACTCACACAGTCAGCTACCTCATTGCGCCTCTTTTTTTCTTTGCGTCATGTGCTGATTGGGGAGGGTTTTTTGGAAGGGACATCCTGCGTGACACTGCAGTGCCACTCCTAAATGGGCCCGGTGTTTGTGTCGGCCACTAGGGTCGCTAATCTTACTCACACAGTCAGCTACCTCATTGCGCCTCTTTTTTTCTTTGCGTCATGTGCTGATTGGGGAGGGTTTTTTGGAAGGGACATCCTGCGTGACACTGCAGTGCCACTCCTAAATGGGCCCGGTGTTTGTGTCGGCCACTAGGGTCGCTAATCTTACTCACACAGTCAGCTACCTCATTGCGCCTCTTTTTTTCTTTGCGTCATGTGCTGATTGGGGAGGGTTTTTTGGAAGGGACATCCTGCGTGACACTGCAGTGCCACTCCTAAATGGGCCCGGTGTTTGTGTCGGCCACTAGGGTCGCTAATCTTACTCACACAGTCAGCTACCTCATTGCGCCTCTTTTTTTCTTTGCGTCATGTGCTGATTGGGGAGGGTTTTTTGGAAGGGACATCCTGCGTGACACTGCAGTGCCACTCCTAAATGGGCCCGGTGTTTGTGTCGGCCACTAGGGTCGCTAATCTTACTCACACAGTCAGCTACCTCATTGCGCCTCTTTTTTTCTTTGCGTCATGTGCTGATTGGGGAGGGTTTTTTGGAAGGGACATCCTGCGTGACACTGCAGTGCCACTCCTAAATGGGCCCGGTGTTTGTGTCGGCCACTAGGGTCGCTAATCTTACTCACACAGTCAGCTACCTCATTGCGCCTCTTTTTTTCTTTGCGTCATGTGCTGATTGGGGAGGGTTTTTTGGAAGGGACATCCTGCGTGACACTGCAGTGCCACTCCTAAATGGGCCCGGTGTTTGTGTCGGCCACTAGGGTCGCTAATCTTACTCACACAGTCAGCTACCTCATTGCGCCTCTTTTTTTCTTTGCGTCATGTGCTGATTGGGGAGGGTTTTTTGGAAGGGACATCCTGCGTGACACTGCAGTGCCACTCCTAAATGGGCCCGGTGTTTGTGTCGGCCACTAGGGTCGCTTATCTTACTCACACAGTCAGCTACCTCATTGCGCCTCTTTTTTTCTTTGCGTCATGTGCTGATTGGGGAGGGTTTTTTGGAAGGGACATCCTGCGTGACACTGCAGTGCCACTCCTAGATGGGCCAGGTGTTTGTGTCGGCCACTAGTGTCGCTTAGCTTAGTCATCCAGCGACCTTGGTGCAAATTTTAGGACTAAAAATAATATTGTGAGGTGTGAGGTATTCAGAATAGACTGAAAATGAGTGGAAATTATGGTTTTTGAGGTTAATAATAATATGGGATCAAAATGACCCCCAAATTCTATGATTTAAGCTGTTTTTTAGTGTTTTTTAAAAAAAACACCCGAATCCAAAACACACCCGAATCCGACAAAAAAATTCGGTGAGGTTTTGCCAAAACGCGGTCGAACCCAAAACACGGCCGCGGAACCGAACCCAAAACCAAAACACAAAACCCGAAAAATTTCAGGCGCTCATCTCTAATGTAAATATATGTACTGTATGTATATGTGCTGTATGTAATATACAGTATGTACTGTATGTATATGCACTGTATGTATATGTTTTGCATATAAAAAAAAGTCCCAACATCAGAAAGGGCAGCTCTTGTCAGGGGAACCGTCCTTGGCGACAATAATTTATATATATAAGAGGCAAAAAAGGATATTGACTCACTGATTGACTCATCACAAAATCTCTTAAACCACAAGCCCTACAATCTTGAAACTTGGCAGGTAGCTTCTCCTTAGGTCCCAGGTGCTTGCTAAGAACCGGTTTTACAAATGTCACTGTCCATCCACGGAAATCGCAAAAAATGCGTGTATGTATGTATGTATGTATGTATGTATGTATGTATGTATGTATGTATGTATGTTCCAGCATAACTCTGGAATGTCTGCAGCAATTTACACCAAACTTGGTACACATATGGTACTACATTTTGAACATCTACAATCAGGTCTGAATTGGGCCTGTTGTCTGAGGAATCCTTCCCTGGGTGGAACCGCACAGGTCCTTAGGTGTTTACTGCATGTTGCAGGTGAGGGACTGCGCCTTCCGCTGTGACTAGAAGGAGAATCTAGATGTTTATGGGGCATATACCGTATATACTCGAGTATAAGCCGAGTTTTTCAGCACATTTTTTGTGCTGAAAAAGCCCCCCTCGGCTTATACTCGAGTGATGCTCCGGAGCAGAGCGTAGGGAGCAGCCATGAGGGAAGGAGGAGGAGGGAGGGAGGACACGGGTGCCGCAGCAGCGCACTGTAATTGGTGTATCAACCAGTGACGCTGCTGCAGCCATCCGTCTCCCTCTCCCTGCTTGCTGAAGCAATGCCGCGCCGCCCGCCTCCTCAGCCGCTGCAGACTTTCCCCTATGTCCTAAGGCCGGCCACCGCGGCCCGCACTTCGCTGCCCCGTCATTCAGTTACACATAGCCGGATCATGGTGAGTAGAGACAGGCGGCGGTGGCGGGGGGGGGGGGGGGGTTGGGAACTGGGCATATCTGGCACTATGAGGGCATATCTGGCACTGAGGGCATATCTGGCACTGTGGGGGCATATGTAGCACTGTGGGGGAATATCTGGCAGTATGAGGGCATATCTGGCACTGTGGGGGCATATCTGGCACTGTGGGGGCATTTCTGGCACCATGAGGGCATATCTGGCACTATGAGGGAATATCTGGCACTGTGGGGGCATATGTAGCACTGTGGGGGAATATCTGGCAGTATGAGGGCATATCTGGCACTGAGGGCATATCTGGCACTGTGGGGGCATATGTAGCACTGTGGGGGAATATCTGGCACTGTGGGGGCATATCTGGCACTGTGGGGGCATTTCTGGCACCATGAGGGCATATCTGGCACTATGAGGGAATATCTGGCACTGTGGGGGCATATGTAGCACTGTCGGGGCATATCTGGCACCGTGGGGGAATATGTGTATCTGATAATGTGGGGGCATATCTGGCACTATGACGGCAAATATCTGGCACCAAGGGGGCATATCTAGCACTGTGGGGGCATATATGGCACTGGGGGCATATCTGGCACTATGAGGGCATATCTGGCACCGTGGGGGAATATCTGGCACTGTGGGGGTATATTTGGCAGTATGAGGGCTGTGTACGGCTAGAGCTGCATTTCCCACCCTAGGCTCATACTCGAGTCAATAAGTTTTCCCTGTTTTTTTGGGTGAAATTAGGTGCCTCGGCTTATATTCGGGTCGACTTATTCTCGAGTATATACGGTATTTATTAAAGAAATCTTGCAGCAAATCCGCCTGAAACAGCAGCAAGCGTTCTGGATGTAAGAGGCGGACTGCGGTGATATCAGAGGTTACATTGGAGGCCATACTCTGACGGAGATTCTGCACAATGCATAGTACGGGTGCAAGTTTCAATGGATGCGTCCGATGGTAGTGTCTAAAGTTGCACCTACAGTAGCAGTATTGCTGCCTATAAAGCAGGGGCGGTTCAACACAGGAGGAGGCCAACGTGCAGACCCCATGCGAGCCCCCTCCTCTCTATGGCGCTCTACTGCACATGTGCAGGTCTCCGGAAACATGGCACGTACCATGTCCACAGTTAACCAATCTCTACTGCATATGTGCAGGTCTCCGGAAACATGGCGCCCTCCATGTCCCCAGTGACCAATCTCTACTGCATATGTGCAGGTCTCCGGAAACATGGCGCCCTCCATGTCCACAGTTTACCAATCTCTACTTCATATGTGCAGGTCTCCGGAAACATGGCGCCCTCCATGTCCCCAGATGACCAATCTCTACTACATATGTGCAGGTCTCCGGAAACATGGCGCCCTCCATGTCCCCAGATGACCAATCTCTACTGCACATGTGCAGGTCTCCGGAAATATGGCGCCCTCCATGTCCCCAGATGACCAATCTCTACTGCACATGTGCAGGTCTCCGGAAACATGGCGCCCTCCATGTCCCCAGTTGACCAATCTCTACTGCACATGTGCAGGTCTCCGGAAACATGGCGCCCTCCATGTCCCCAGTTGACCAATCTCTACTGCACATGTGCAGGTCTCCGGAAACATGGCGCCCTCCATGTCCCCAGTTGACCAATCTCTACTGCACATGTGCAGGTCTCCGGAAACATGGCGCCCTCCATGTCCCCAGTTGACCAATCTCTACTGCACATGTGCAGGTCTCCGGAAACATGGCGCCCTCCATGTCCCCAGTTGACCAATCTCTACTGCACATGTGCAGGTCTCCGGAAACATGGCGCCCCCCATGTCCCCAGTTGACCATTCTCTATTGTGCATGCAGAATAGGTTTGTTAGGTCGACCCTATTTAGGTCCACACTCATTAGGTCGACCACTATTGTTTTGACAGGCAGTAGGTCGACACATGGAAAAGATCTACATGGTCGGCAGGTCAACATGGAAAAGGTCGACATGATGTTTTTTTTAAAGTTTTTTTGGTGTTGTTTTCTGCGTAAAGTGACTGGGAACCTCAATTAGTGCACCGCGTCCTCTCGCATGGCTCGCTTCGCTCGCCGTTGTTCAAACAGGTTACTGTTCCCAATCATAGACCACGTGGAAACGTAAAGTATGAAAAATTTCAAAAAAGATAAATTTTTAATAAAACACGTGGTCCTTTACATGTGTCGACCTAATGCTTATATTGACCTTTAGTAGGTGTTGACCTAATGCATGTCGACCAATAGTGGCCAACCTACTGAGTGTCGACCTAAGGGCCGTATCCCGTGCATGCGCAAGTCACCAGGAAAATGTCTGCTGCAGCGCCGACGTAGTACTCTGGAGAGGCAAGTACTGCACACACTGCTCCGACTGGGCATGACTAGGCCGTGACTAATCAGATGCATAAGAATAGTTCATCTTCTGGGCATTTTATGGGAGGGTCGCTGAGGTGGGTGATTGCACTGGCATTGGACGTTGTAGCGAGATAAATATGTTGTGCGGTTGGGGTGGGACATAAAATGCTGTCGACCAAATTAAATGATGTTGCAAATCTATACACAGACATTTCCATTCCATACACAACAACATGACGCACAAAGTGCAGCGGCGACTTTGGTGCATTGTGGGTAACCCCATGCAGATGAGGCCTCTCCGCTGCTTTGATGTGAATTGCTGATTCCGTGCAATGTCTGGCAGCTTCCTAATCCACACTGATTACTGGGAGAAAAACGTCTTTTCACAGCGGTGTATCGGCAGGCGAATGTCATCACATCTGCTTAATAAAAGTCTCCTCTCATTCAGCGTATGCTGTGTAATAAGATGAAGCCTGTGATCCCAGAGACCCTTTACCTTTCACTAAATCCCACTGTGATTACAGCTGCCAGGCAGGGGGAGGTGGCAGGCCTCGTGGGAGCACAACCAGGCAGCCCGAAGGCTGGCTATGACAGCAGGATCTAATCTCCCGGCTAATCTGGACATTAACGGTGGGCATCTGGGGACCCTCGGGATGAGAGAACGCTGATTCCAAACTTTCAAATGAACTCAACGATTCCTACAGCCATCAGTTACTTCATAATAACATATCCCCAAACCAAAACTGCACGTTAAAGTGAAAATCCAACAGCTCAGAGGGTTTCAGTCACCCATGCAGGCAGTCTTATTGCAGGCTGACCAATATTCATCCAGCCATATTGGGAGCTAGCGATGCCTCAGAGGCATGCGGCATGAACTGGCTGAAGCTGCAGTGACTTCAGTGGATTCAAGTAAATTTATAGGCTGCATTCTCATGCATATCGGCTCATAAGATGGCCGTCCCCCGTCTGCATGCCGCATTTCTGATGCATTTCTTCTAAATCATTGTTTTTTTTTTTTAACAGTTGCATGTGATAACTGTGCCGCTATGGCTAAGTGTCTGCTCACAGAGAAAGTCATAGGGGGTAATTCCAAGTTGATCGCAGCAGGAATTTAGTTAGCAATTGGGCAAAACCATGTGCACTGCAGGTGGGGCAGATGTAACATGTGCAGAGAGAGTTAGATTTGGGTGGGGTGTGTTCAGTCTGCAATCTAATTTGCAGTGTAAAAATAAAGCAGCCAGTATTTACCCTGCACAGAAATAAAATAACCCACCCAAATCTAACTCTCTCTGCACATGTTATATCTGCCTCCCCTGCCTAACTCTCTCTGCACATGTTATATCTGCCTCCCCTGCAGTGCACATGGTTTTGCCCAATTGCTAACTAAATTCCTGCTGCGATCAACTTGGAATTACCCCCATAGTTCTGAATAAAATACCCTATTAGTAACAATAGTTGCTACAGGATAGACCTGTAACTCTGCCATGTCCTTTAAAATAGATATGTGTGCTGGGTTTTAGTTTTGGTTCTAATTCATCGTCGGGTTTTGGTTTTGCTGCATTGGTATTTTCTTCTAGAATTGATAAAAACAGCTAAAAACACGTTATTTGGGCCTCTGTTTGTTCCTACAATATTATTAACCTCAATAACATTTATTTTCAGTAATCTACAGTCAATTCTGAACACCTCACAATATTGTTTTCATCCACTTTAGGCCAAAAGGTGGCAGTGAGGTAGCTGGATGACTAAGCTGAGCGACAGCAGTGGGTGGCGCACACACACACACACACACACACACACACACACACACACACACACACACACACAAGGCACTTATACTTCCAACATGGCACATCTAGGTAACAATAGTGGCAGTGCAGTGGCAGACAGGGTGGCAGTTAAATCAACTGTACGACCCCATAGACAGTAACCGATAATGTTTTCATTAATGAAGAACTAGGTCAGAAGGAAGGGATAATTGATTTGTAAATTAAATTAAATATTTGATTTAGAAAATTTTAATCAATAGGGGCTTTGTGAACACAGTGGAGTACAGCCTGCAGAGTCACAGTGCTTATATTTATGTGAGTACAGTGGGGTAAGGCCTGCAGAGTCACAGTGCTTATATTTATGTGAACACAGTGGGGTAAGGCCTGCAGAGTCACAGTGCTTATATTTATGTGAATGCAGTGGGGTAAGGCCTGCAGAGTCACAGTGCTTATATTTATGTGAATGCAGTGGGGTAAGGCCTGCTGAGTCACAGTGCTTATATTTATGTGAAGGCAGTGGGGTATGGCCTGCAGAGTCACAGTGCTTATATTTATGTGAAGGCAGTGGGGTACGGCCTGCAGAGTCACAGTGCTTATATTTATGTGAATGCAGTGGGGTACGGCCTGCCGAGTCACAGTGCTTATATTTATGTGAAGGCAGTGGGGTATGGCCTGCAGAGTCACAGTGCTTATATTTATGTGAGTACAGTGGGGTGTGGACTGCAGAGTCACAGTGCTTATATTTATGTGAGTACAGTGGGGTATGAACTGCCGATTCACAGTGCTTATATTTATGTGAACACAGTCGGGTACGACCTGCAGAGTCACAGTGCTTATATTTATGTGAGTACAGTGGGGTATGGACTGCTGAGTCTCAGTGCTTATATTTATGTGAACACAGTGGGGTACGGCCTGCAGAGTCACAGTGCCTATATTTATGTGAACGCAGTGGGGTAAGGCCTGCCGAGTCACAGTGCTTATATTTATGTGAATGCAGTGGGGTATGGCCTGCAAAGTTACAGTGCTTATATTTATGTGAATGCTGTGGGTATGGCCTGCCGAGTCATAGTGCTTATATTTATGTAAAGGCAGTGGGGTATGGCCTGCAGAGTCACAGTGCTTATATTTATGTGAGTACAGTGGGGTATGGACTGCAGAGTCACAGTGCTTATATTTATGTGAGTACAGTGGGGTATGGACTGCCGAGTCACAGTGCTTATATTTATGTGAATGCAGTGGGGTATGGCCTGCCGAGTCACAGTGCTTATATTTATGTGAATGCAGTGGGGTGTGTCCTGCAGAGTCACAGTACTTATATTTATGTGAGTACAGTGGGGTATGGACTGCAGAGTCACAGTGCTTATATTTATGTGAATGCAGTGGGGTATGGCCTGCTGAGTTACAGTGCTTATATTTATGTGAGTACAGTGGGGTATGGACTGCCGAGTCCCAGTGCTTATATTTATGTGAACGCAGTGGGGTATGGCCTGCAGAGTCACAGTGCTTAATTTTATGTGAACACAGTGGGGTACGGCCTGCTGAGTCACAGTGCTTATATTTATGTGAATGCAGTGGGGTATGGCCTGCCGAGTCACAGTGCTTATATTTATGTGAATGCAGAGGGGTATGGCCTGCATAGTCACAGTGCTTATATTTATGTGAAGGCAGTGGGGTACGGCCTGCCGATTCACAGTGCTTATATTTATGTGAAGGCAGTGGGGTATGGCCTGCAGAGTCACAGTGCTTATATTTATGTGAAGGCAGTGGGGTATGGCCTGCAGAGTCACAGTGCTTATTTTTATGTGAATGCAGTGGGGTACGGCCTGCCGAGTCACAGTGCTTATATTTATGTGAAGGCAGTGGGGTATGGCCTGCAGAGTCACAGTGCTTATATTTATGTGAGTACAGTGGGGTGTGGACTGCAGAGTCACAGTGCTTATATTTATGTGAGTACAGTGGGGTATGGACTGCCGATTCACAGTGCCTATATTTATGTGAACACAGTCGGGTACGACCTGCAGATTCACAGTGCTTATATTTATGTGAGTACAGTGGGGTATTGACTGCTGAGTCTCAGTGCTTATATTTATGTGATCACAGTGGGGTACGGCCTGCAGAGTCACAGTGCTTATATTTATGTGAATGCAGTGGGGTAAGGCCTGCCGAGTCACAGTGCTTATATTTATGTGAATGCAGTGGGGTATGGCCTGCAAAGTTACAGTGCTTATATTTTTGTGAATGCTGTGGGTATGGCCTGCCGAGTCATAGTGCTTATATTTATGTGAAGGCAGTGGGGTATGGCCTGCAGAGTCACAGTTCTTATATTTATGTGAGTACAGTGGGGTATGGACTGCCGAGTCACAGTGCTTATATTTATGTGAAGGCAGTGGGGTATGGACTGCAGAGTCACAGTGCTTATATTTATGGGAGTACAGTGGGGTATGGACTGCAGAGTCACAGTGCTTATATTTATGTGAGTACAGTGGGGTATGGACTGCCGAGTCACAGTGCTTATATTTATGTGAATGCAGTGGGGTATGGCCTGCCGAGTCACAGTGCTTATATTTATGTGAACACAGTGGGGTACGGCCTGTCGATTCACAGTGCTTATATTTATGTGAATGCAGTGGGGTACGGCCTGCAGAGTCACAGTGCTTATATTTATGTGAATGCAGTGGGGTATGGCCTGCCGAGTCACAGTGCTTATATTTATGTGAATGCAGTGGGGTATGGCCTGCAGAGTCACAGTGCTTATATTTATGTGAAGGCAGTGGGGTACGGCCTGCAGAGTCACAGTGCTTATATTTATGTGAATGCAGTGGGGTACGGCCTGCAGAGTCACAGTGTTTATATTTATGTGAAGGCAGTGGGGTATAGCCTACCGATTCACAGTGCTTATATTTATGTGAAGGCAGTGGGGTATGGCCTGCAGAGTCACAGTGCTTATATTTATGTGAAGGCAGTGGGGTACGGCCTGCAGAGTCACAGTGCTTATATTTATGTGAATGCAGTGGGGTACGGCCTGCCAAGTCACAGTGCTTATATTTATGTGAGTACAGTGGGGTATGGACTGCCGATTCACAGTGCTTATATTTATGTGAACACAGTCGGGTACGACCTGCAGAGTCACAGTGCTTATATTTATGTGAGTACAGTGGGGTATGGACTGCTGAGTCTCAGTGCTTATATTTATGTGAACACAGTGGGGTACGGCCTGCAGAGTCACAGTGCTTATATTTATGTGAATGCAGTGGGGTAAGACCTGCCGAGTCACAGTGCTTATATTTATGTGAATGCAGTGGGGTATGGCCTGCAAAGTTACAGTGCTTATATTTATGTGAATGCTGTGGGTATGGCCTGCCGAGTCATAGTGCTTATATTTATGTGAAGGCAGTGGGGTATGGCCTGCAGAGTCACAGTGCTTATATTTATGTGAGTACAGTGGGGTATGGACTGCAGAGTCACAGTTCTTATATTTATGTGAGTACAGTGGGGTATGGACTGCCGAGTCACAGTGCTTATATTTATGTGAAGGCTGTGGGGTATGGCCTGCAGAGTCACAGTGCTTATATTTATGTGAGTACAGTGGGGTATGGACTGCAGAGTCACAGTGCTTATATTTATGTGAGTACAGTGGGGTATGGACTGCCGAGTCACAGTGCTTATATTTATGTGAATGCAGTGGGGTATGGCCTGCCGAGTCACAGTGCTTATATTTATGTGAATGCAGTGGGGTATGGCCTGCATAGTCACAGTGCTTATATTTATGTGAAGGCAGTGGGGTACGGCCTGCCGATTCACAGTGCTTATATTTATGTGAAGGCAGTGGGGTATGGCCTGCAGAGTCACAGTGCTTATATTTATGTGAAGGCAGTGGGGTACGGCCTGCAGAGTCACAGTGCTTATATTTATGTGAATGCAGTGGGGTACAGCCTGCAGAGTCACAGTGCTTATATTTATGTGAAGGCAGTGGGGTACAGCCTGCAGAGTCACAGTGCTTATATTTATGTGAAGGCAGTGGGGTACGGCCTGCCGATTCACAGTGCTTATATTTATGTGAAGGCAGTGGGGTATGGCCTGCAGAGTCACAGTGCTTATATTTATGTGAATGCAGTGGGGTACGGCCTGCAGAGTCACAGTGCTTACATTTATGTGAATGCAGTGGGGTACGGCCTGCAGAGTCACAGTGCTTACATTTATGTGAATGCAGTGGGGTACGGCCTGCAGAGTCACAGTGCTTATATTTATGTGAGCACGGTGGGGTGCGGCTGTACAAAAAAAAAACATTTTTTTTTATTTTTTTTTCCACAAATGACAACTTCACCAAAAAGTTTTTGGGGCATCAGCATGCACTGTACACTAAAAAGGATTAATGCTGCCCCTGTATTATATTTGATATCAGCTCTGTGTTGCTCAGCACCTGTGTGACACACTTAGACAGCAATCTCATTTCTGTACTTCACCTCTACCCGAGTAGCCCTCTGCTCTTCTGTCAGTGTTTCCCTGCAAACCTATGTCATCAGGTGGAGAGGATCTTATTTACTCTGGGGTACACCAGGCAAATGCTTACATTAAGTTGACCAGGTGGTAGAGCCAGCACGTCTGCACTGTGTAAATGATGCCCATTGTGTTTATGTTCTGCAAACATGGAGAGGTATTTTCAGCACAAAGGCGTCTATGCATCAAGGTGAACGGGTGTGGTATACATGTGGAAACAGCAGTCTCCATAACTTTTATGAAATGTGCCCATTCAGCATTCCTGTCCCTATGTGCCCGCTGTCCATTCACTTTATTGCAGGAACTGATGCCATCCTCAAGCCCGCTAAAGTCCCGCCCCTTGCCATTGAAAGGAGGTCCGGCTTTTGAAGAGGGAGCCATTTGGATTCCTCCGCCTAGTCCGGCCCTCATTGTGCACATGACCTCAGTCCATGCATGTGCAGTAACTTGCTAGGGGGAACCCGCCATTGCACTGACTTACTCCGGTGCATTGGTGTCTGCTACTGCAACCTGCAGCAAGTAACCAGAGCTGGCCTTAGCTATAGGCAGGCTAGGCATTTGCCTAGGGCATCCAAGCATGTCTAGGGGCATCCAAGCATGTCCTTGCGGTATCTCATGCTGGGAGGGACAGTCTGCAAACTAACTGTTACTTTCCAAATGTATTCAATCAGTACTTGTATACACTGCTGTTTACATTTGTCAAATAAAATGCACACTGTCCCTTAAAGTTCTTTAAACTCCCTCCGACATGCCTGAATGTCCCTGACTTGTGAGACCTCAGACAGACAGCAGAATCCCGGTAACTGCAATTCCTGGACCTGTGACATTTTCACTGACTATTAAGGTTATTACTGGATGGCTTCTTATGATAACACATGTGTATTTGGAAGACTGCTTCACATAAATCTGACATCACCTATACTGCTTGTGCACATGGGGGAGGGGGACCCTGACATCCTGTGTGTGTGTCCCTTATCCCTGTGCAAACCCCAGGTGTCTGCAGGGACATAACATGGGCAGTGTTCTCCCCACACTTTATTTCTTAGTCAGTCCATGCCGTAAAATTCCCCTGCCAGGATGGCATACCCTGTGAGGTCACATCCCTTGTATGGGTGCCCCTCTAACAGGTGCAAGTGCAAGCACGCACCCACCCACCCATCCTGCCACCCCCATCTCACAAAACACAGTCACGGATCCAGGGAGCTGCATGGGCGCACACACTAACTACAAGCACGCCAGCAAGCATAAGTAAGTTTTATAAAAAAAGCTACTAGCATTACTAATGTGGGGCATATGTGTAAGGCGCATTACTGTGTGGCATTATGTGTATTATGGGCATTACTAATGTGGGGCATATGTGTAAGGTGCATTACTGTGTGGCATTATGTGTATTATGGGCATTACTAATGTGAGGCATATGTGTAAGGTGCATTACTGTGTGGCATTATGTGTATTATGGGCATTACTAATGTGGGGCATATGTGTAAGGTGCATTACTGTGTGGCATTATGTGTATTATGGGCAATACTAATGTGGGACATATGTGTAAGGTGCATCACTGTGTGGAATTATGTGTATTATGGGCATTACTAATGTGGGGCATATGTGTAAGGTGCATTACTGTGTGGCATTATGTGTATTATGGGCATTACTAATGTGGGGCATATGTGTAAGGTGCATTACTGTGTGGCATTATGTGTATTATGGGCATTACTAATGTGGGGCATATGTGTAAGGTGCATTACTGTGTGGCATTATGTGTATTATGGGCATTACTAATGTGGGGCATATGTGTACGGTGCATCACTGTGTGGAATTATGTGTATTATGGGCATTACTAATGTGAGGCATATGTGTAAGGTGCATTACTGTGTGGCATTATGTGTATTATGGGCATTACTCATGTGGGGCATATGTGTAAGGTGCATTACTGTGTGGCATTATGTGTATTATGGGCATTACTAATGTGGGGCATATGTGTAAGGTGCATCACTGTGTGGAATTATGTGTATTATGGGCATTACAAATGTGGGGCATATGTGTAAGGTGTATTACTGTGTGGAATTATGTGTATTATGGGCATTACTGTGTGCCATTATGCAGGGTTGAACAGGCCCACAGGGTAACCCCCCGGTGGGCCCCACTGCCTAAGTGTTGCTGGGTCAGATGCAGAACTAGCGGTGATGCTAGGGGGCACCAGACAAAATTTTGCCCAGGGCATCAAATTGGCTAGGGCCGGCTCTGCAAGTAACAGTATACAGCTAGTTTCTGCAGGACTACAGTAAGTTATAACAAAAAGGCCTCCAAATGTGGAACTTATGTGCTGCCTGCCACGCACACCTGGCCCTTTGTGAGATGACCCAGTGAATGATGAGCCAAGGTGTCAGGGCAGAGACATGCACACTGGGAATGAGGCCACAGAGATGGCATTTATGTAACATGCTAATTATCTGTGATGCTAATAGGAATTAGAAAGGGCAGAGCAGCCAAATAAATCAATGAGGGATAAACGAGGGAGGACAGGAGCGAGACAGCAGGAAAACAGAGAGAACGCAGAGAGTGTCAGATGGGGAACAGATGAGGAACTCCTGTAATAAAGCACAAATTGCCTACTGGTATCACAGTCTGCTCCGTCACCTTCCATTACTGCAGCTGCCAGTCCCAGCGGAGCGGTGTCTTCCTGCCAGGTCCCAGCGTCTGACAGATACAGGTGTCTGTAATGTATAGTCACACGATCATTGTAAGTATTTATCCAATGCGGGATGAATCCAAATATCTGCCATTCCAATAACAATTACTGCTTTTCATTTTCTTTCTTGGCGGAACATTTTATCCCTTTTCACCCCCCCAAAATCCCTGCTTACTGGGTTGCTGCAAATAACTGCCACAGTTTCCAGACCACCCGGCAGGTCAAATGTTCCAGGTCACCAGGTCATCAGGTGTACAGAGAGGGTTCATCAACTGTCAATTTTTCCAGAGCACATTGGTGATGCATTGTAAATGGCACAGAGAGGGTTCATCAACTGTCAATTTTTCCAGAGCACATTGGTGATGCATTGTAAATGGCACAGAGAGGGTTCATCAACTGTCAATTTTTCCAGAGCACATTGGTGATGCATTGTAAATGGCAGGCAGCCGTTTTGCCACATAACTACGAAGCAACCAATTACAATGCCAATATTTTTCTGCAAATCTATGGACCAAGAGCTTTAATTTTATAAAAGATGTATCCTGCTAAGACAACAGCATCATAGAAATATGTCACTCATAAAACTAATCCTTCTGCTATTAATACAGTATACAGATAATAATAATTGTAACAACAATAATAACTATGTACAGATGTGTTCTTTAACACTGTGGCTACAAATAGTCTCTCTTGGCGTGCCAAGTCTTGGCATCTCGGCCATGCTGAGCATGCTCTACCTGGTGTAATGTGTATAAGGGGCTCTACCTGGCGTAATGTGTATAAGGGGCTCTACCTGGCATAATGTATATAAGGCTCTACCTGGCATTATGTGTGTAAGGGGCTCTGCCTGGCACAATGTGTGTAAGGGGCTCTACCTGGTGTAATGTGTATAAGAGGGGCTCTAGCTGGTGTAATGTGTATAAGAGGGGCTCTACCTGGTTTAACATGTATAAAAGAGGCTCTACTTGGTATAATGAGTATAAGGGGCTGCTTGGTGTGTATGGGGGGCTCTGCCTGCTGCAGTGTGTGTAAGGGTCTCTGCCTTGTGCAATGTGTGTAAGGGGCTCTGCCTGGCGCAATGATCCGGGTGTCTGGTCGACATTTTCTGCCAGTCAGGTGTCTCCTGAGATTGGCTCAGCGTGCCAGGATCGGATTATAACTGTGTTTTGGGTACACTTCATTGTTATGTTACCTACAGTGCCAGCTCAGCGGTCTTCTTAAGTGTATTCACCTGGCTTGGTGTGGCGCTCTCTGCCCGTCGCGGCCGTCGCCGCGGCACCCGTGGTCCTGCCGCATGGAGACTGAGTGTGGCGTCCCCTGTGAACTGCGGCCGCTGCTGTCATCCCTGTGGCCGCTGTACCTGCAGTGTGGAGTCCTCTGTTGCCGCGGCCTCCGCCGCCATTATTGTTTGGCACATGGTTCTTTTCCCCTTCAAGCTCCGTTCATGGGCGCAGCCATGTTGGACAAGATCACATGTCAAGTCTTTCACCAATCCGCAGTGCTGCTGGTGCCTGTGTCAAGTTGTCAGCCAATGCCTGTTCACCAGTGGGTATAAACATCCTGTCCCAGCTCCCAGGAAATTGTCAGTGCTTCAATTGTCTTCCAGTCTGCAGGTTCACCAGAGGCTCTCCAGTGTTATTCTGCAGTACAGCCTGACTCCCCTGTGTCCATACTCTGCGGTGCAGTCTGCTTCTCCTGTGATAACCCTCTACAGTGCAGCCTGCTTCTCCTGTGACAACTCTCTACAGTGCAGTCTGCTTCTCCAGTGACAACTCTCTACAGTGCAGTCTGCTTCTCCAGTGACAACTCTCTACAGTGCAGTCTGCTTCTCCAGTGACAACTCTCTACAGTGCAGTCTGCTTCTTCTCTGATAACCCTCTACAGTGCAGCCTGCTTCTCCAGTGACAACTCTCTACAGTGCAGCCTGCCTCCCCTGTGATAACTCTACAGTGCAGCCTGCCTCCCCTGTGATAATTCTCTACAGTGCAGCCTGCCTCCCCTGTGATAACTCTCTACAGTGCAGTCTGCCTCCCCTGTGATAACTCTCTACAGTGCAGCCTGCCTCCCCTGTGATAACTCTCTACAGTGCAGCCTGCTTCTCCAGTGACATCTACAGTGCAGTCTGCTTCTACTGTGATAACTCTCTACAGTGCAGCCTGCCTCCCCTGTGATAACTCTCTACATTGCAGCCTGCTTCTCCAGTGATAACTCTCTACAGTGCAGTCTGCTTCTTCTGTGATAACTCTCTACAGTGCAGTCTGCTTCTCCAGTGACAACTCTCTACAGTGCAGCCTGCTTCTCCTGTGACAACTCTCTACAGTGCAGTCTGCTTCTCCAGTGACAACTCTCTACAGTGCAGTCTGCTTCTACTGTGATAACTCTCTACAGTGCAGCCTGCTTCTCCAGTGATAACTCTCTACAGTGCAGTCTGCTTCTTCTGTGATAACTCTCTACAGTGCAGTCTGCTTCTTCTGTGATAACCCTCTACAGTGCAGCCTGCCTCCCCTGTGATAACTCTCTACAGTGCAGCCTGCCTCCCCTGTGATAACTCTCTACAGTGCAGTCTGCCTCCCCTGTGATAACTCTCTACAGTGCAGCCTGCCTCCCCTGTGATATCTCTCTACAGTGCAGCCTGCCTCCCCTGTGATAACTCTCTACAGTGCAGCCTGCCTCCCCTGTGATATCTCTCTACAGTGCAGCCTGCCTCCCCTGTGATAACTCTCTACAGTGCAGCCTGCCTCCCCTGTGATATCTCTCTACAGTGTAGTCTGCATCTCCAGTGACAACTCTCTACAGTGCAGCCTTCCTCCCCTGTGATATCTCTCTACAGTGTAGTCTGCATCTCCAGTGACAACTCTCTACAGTGCAGTCTGTTTCTTCTGTGTGTCAAAGTCGAAAAATATTGAAGCACACACACCAAGTACAAACCACACACACATGGCCCCTGCGCGCGCACTCGTTCTGCTGTGTGTGCACATATCCGCAATTTGCGTAAAGGTCGCTCCCCGCGGTCATGCGCCTTAGCGCGTGGTATGCGTATTTACGGTAGGGTTTGTGTGCGCATGGAGGGCTATCAAAACATGACATATTTAATCCAAATAGTGCACAATGTACACATAGTCTCCCTGCACCACATCAGAAAGAAATAGCTGTTTAAAATTACAACAGAACAAAGGGATTCACCTTTACAGGATAGGAGGGGACAGAACAAGGTTACAAGGTGGTGTTTGGTATCCAGCTGTAGGGTATTTTAAGGGAAACATGCTGGTGTTGGTTTGAGAAAGATCGCTTGTTCCTGCGTATAGTTATGTGCAAATGTAGAATATGAACATTAACTGTGTTTACTGTATATTATGTATGCGGGAGGGAATCCAGAGGAGACCACCCACAAGAGCAGTTGGGGAAAGACATCGCCCACCTATTCAAATCCACCTATGACCTCTCCTGTAATGTAAATGACCATCCCTGTGTCCAATGGACAAAGAGATTACAGTATCCATTGTGTTATGTTTTGGATGAAGTGAATAAAGAGAGCCTACAGCAGGTTTAGTCAGACAGAAGGCTCACAACGCTATCTATCAGATGGCGGAGGACCGGACCGGGTTGCGCTTGCGAACATTCTCACGTATGTACATTCTCTGTAGCCATTATTCTGTTTAGATTTACTTGTTAGCCTGTAGTGTATAATTTGTATTGTTTACCTTTTGGAACAAATCCACTGAGGCCTTAGAACCCTGTGGTTGCAACTACAAATCAGTGTTGTGTTTTCACTTTCCTGCATGGGCTTTAAAGTAGATTTATCTGTATAAGGTGTATAGCATTGATAAGGTGTACGCACTGCGGGTACTTTGTATCGCTAGCGCTACTTAAGGTTTAAAGGTATTACATCATTGCAGTACTTTGCTGTTAAAGGTTTAAAGTGTAAGCATATCATTACATTGTATCAATAACAAGGTTTAAAGGTTACGCATTGTGTGTGCGCACGCTGAGCGTACTCCGTACACTGAGTGCGGTGTGGGTACGCCAAGTACGTACCACGTGCGGGACTCTGTACGCAAATAGCGTACAAAGTGCGTAGCACGTGTATTCAGTCTAGCGGCCATAACGGCTCCATGGTAAAAGTGTATTTAGAGGTATAGCATTGCGGTCTAAGATAATATCAACATTATCATGTGATAACCCTCTACAGTGCAGCCGTCATCCCCTGTGATAACCCTCTACAGTGCAGCCGTCATCCCCTGTGATAACCCTCTACAGTGCAGCCTGCCTCCCCTGTGATAACTCTCTACAGTGCAGCCTGCCTCCCCTGTGATAACCCTCTACAGTGCAGCCTGCCTCCCCTGTGATAACTCTCTACAGTGCAGCCTGCCTCCCCTGTGATAACTCTCTACAGTGCAGTCTGCTTCTTCTGTGATAACCCTCTACAGTGCAGCCGTCATCCCCTGTGATAACCCTCTACAGTGCAGCCTGCCTCCCCTGTGATAACTCTCTACAGTGCAGCCTGCCTCCCCTGTAATAACTCTCTACAGTGCAGCCTGCCTCCCCTGTGATAACTCTCTGCGGTGCAGTCTGCTTCTTCTGTGATAACCCTCTACAGTGCAGCCTGCCTCCCCTGTGATAACTCTCTACAGTGCAGCCTGCCTCCCCTGTGATAACTCTCTGCGGTGCAGTCTGCTTCTTCTGTGATAACCCTCTACAGTGCAGTCTGCTTCTCCAGTGATAACTCTCTACAGTGCAGTCTGCTTCTCCTGTGATAACCCTCTATAGTGCAGTCTGCTTCTCCTGTGATTACTCTCTACAGTGCAGTCTGCTTCTCCTGTGATAACCCTCTATAGTGCAGTCTGCTTCTCCTGTGATTACTCTCTACAGTGCAGCCAGCCTCCCCTGTGATAACTCTCTACAGTGCAGCCTGCCTCCCCTGTGATTACTCTCTACAGTGCAGCCTGCCTCCCCTGTGATTACTCTCTGCGGTGCAGTCTGACTTTCCTGCTATTTGCACCTGGTGTTGGCAAAGTCTATACTTTGGCTAATCGTATCTATTCTTCAGCGGAACCCTGTTCACATGGTTCTCAGTTTCCTACATTATAGCTAATCGCTATTCCTGCGATCTCTAGCATCATTCCTGTATTTCTTCAACGTTCTCAAGCATCACTAAACACCCACAACTGTTCTTTCAAGTTCTGGTCTCAAACCAGCTGAAGTTCAGAGACTTTCTTCACGTTTATTGTTTGTTTCATCTTTCATGACTTTTATTATTTAATAAAAACCCTTAAAGCTTATCTCCAGTTGTCGTGGTCACGCCTTCGGGCATTGGTGCTACAGCTATTGCACATGTCTAGGAGACCCATCATACCTCCTAGGTTTCAGTACCCGTCAGCCCCTACAACTGAGGCTTCCCGCTACCAACACCAGCCCTCAGTTGTGACAGAGTGTAAGGGGCTCTTCCTGGTGTAACAAGTATAAGAAGGGCTCTGGCGTATCATGTATAAAATGGGCTCTACCTGGCGTAATGTGTATAAGCAGTTTTACCTAGTGCAAAATGTATAAGTGGCTCTACCTGGCATAATGTGTATAAGGGGCTCTGCCTGGTGTCTATAAGGGGTACTACTGTGTGGTGTAATGTGACTGACGGACACTACTGTGTGGTGTAATGTGACTGACGGACACTAATGTGTGGTGTAATGTGAATTGGTACTATTCTGTGGCCACGGCCCTTCCCCTGTAATGCCGCGCCCCTATATTTTTTACGCTCCTTCAGCGTGCACTGTCCTGTTTTAGATGGGGAAGAGGGTGGGAGCGCCAAAGGAAACATTCGCTGTGAGCACCACAAGGTCTAGAACCAGCCCTGATTAGGCTCATAGTGGGAGATCTACTAAGCAGTAAAGAACAGTGGAGAAGTTGCCCATATAATTAATTATACAGAGCAGCTGATTGGTTGCCATGGGCAACTTCTCCACTGGCTCACTTCACTCTTTTCAATGCTGAGTACACCTGCCCCATAGTCTCCTGCTGGCTCACTTCACTCTTTTCAATGCTGAGTACATCTGCCCCATAGTCTCCTGCTGGCTCACTTCACTCTTTTCAATGCTGAGTACATCTGCCCCATAGTCTCCTGCTGGCTCACTTCACTCTTTTTAATGCTGAGTACATCTGCCCCATAGTCTCCTGCTAAATAGTTTTACTTGTCTCTAGATAGAAAGACAGATCCTGAGCGTTTATGCATCATGTACAAGTCATTTGGTCCTGGTATCATATTGGGGAATTATATACATTTGAGGTTCTCAAATGCGGTCTACAAGGCACCCCTGCAGTCCAGGATTTAAGTATATTCATGCTTGGCCACAGGTAACTTGATTAGTACTTCAGTCAATTTGATTTAACCATCCGTGCTGAGCCATGGATATACTGAAACTGGACTGTTGGGGTGGAATGAGGACCTCGTTTGAGAACCTCTGATAAACATGATTAATGTTTAGTTTAACACCACCCTGTGTGCAGAAGTAACGATGATAATGGGCAGATGCGGGTGTATCAGAGCATGAGAACGCCAAATGTACAAATGGGGCGACACATGGGTCATTTTCCTGAAGAGGCCTGTGAGTGGGTCCCTACATTTTATTGTATGAGTAAGGCGGCACTATCTGTATATATCTTCATTATTTTATTAGGGGGCACTACAAATTTAGTTTTTAAAGGGGCCACTATTTTTTATGAAATTTTTAATACGACTGCTAGTACTTCTGCTCCTCCCATAGGGAGTATTACTGTGTGCAGAGGAGCAGAGCGCGGCGTCCCGGTCCTTGCACACTCAGACACGTGCCTTGCACACCAAGGGAACGGCTGATGCCAGCATGTGAATATACTTTGGGCAGCACAGACGGTGTAGTGGTTAGCATTACTGCCTCACAGCACTGAGGTCATGGGTTCGATTCCCACCATGGTCCTAACTGTGTGGAGTTTGTATATTCTCCCCGTACTTGCGTGGGTTTCCTCCGGGTACTCCGGTTTCCTCCCACAATCCAAAAATATACTGGTAGGTCAATTGGCTCCCAACAAAATTAACCCTAACATAAATGTGTGTGCGTGTACATGTGGTAGGGAATATAGGGGCAGATGTATTAACCTGGAGAAGGCATAAGGAAGTGATAAACCAGTGATATGTGCAAGGTGATAAAGGCACCAGCCAATCAGCTCCTAACTGTTAATTTACATATTGGAGCTGATTGGCTGGTGCCTTTATCACCTTGCACATATCACTGGTTTATCACTTCCTTATGTCTTCTCCAGGTTAATACTACTGCCCCAATGATTGTAAGCTCCACTGGGGCAGGGACTGATGTGAATTGCCAAATATTCTCTGTAAAGCGCTGCGGAATATGTGTGCGCTATATAAATAACTGGTAATAATAATACTCACAGCCACGTAGGGATGGCCATCGGTGTGGTTGCCATCAATGGTGATATGGCAAGTAACCATCGATGGCTGCAAACTATGCATTGGATCACTATCAATGGTTTTTTCCACAACCGATGTTCAGCCCTGTTCTTTGCACCGATTGGCCTGTGGGCCAATCAGAACGTGGAGGTGGGGCTTCTTGGGTGTCGGGGGTTGGAGCTATGCTCCGTGTCCCCACACCTCATTAATAAAATAAAAATAAATTGGTTATGCCTTACCATCGATAGAGGGAAACCTTCTGGTTCTCCCCCGTCAATAGCAAAAGTATTCTACATCGGCCATAAACCATCGATGATTTTGAATCATCGAGGGTTGGTGGCCATCCCTACAGCCACATCTCCGGCAGAAGATGTAAGAGGGATCGCAGCTGCGCCCATCCCAGAATCTGGGCCTAAATCTCCTCCTTCATCCCCCGGACAGAGTTCTGTGTATAATCATATGTGTGACTGTATACATCAGGTATAAACGCACCAGTGATATACTGTATATGGCCGTATACTGGTGTCACAAGTGATGTCTATCTCTCACTGTGACAGCGCCTTCATCTCCCTGTCCTGTAACCCTACTTTCTGCCTCCCTTTCCCTCCTCCTGTATATCAGGGTTCCTTCTCCGCTCATTAGTCAGTGATTCCTTATAGGATTGATCTTCATAGGGGTCTTGGACCACCAAACGCTTCACATTCTCAGAACAGCTCCTCGGAGATGAAAGGAAATAGTAAAGGTCCGGAGTGTTCTGTGTGGACTGGCGCTCTGAGTCCGCGGTGATAGAGCTGATGCATCGCTGCAATAGAGCGTACAGTAACATATTGTATGCCCGCTGCGGATGCGGATTGCCACGTTATATAATAATGTACAGACACCCGGACTGCATCAACTGCTCTTTAATACTGGGATAATCCCAGTCTTCTTACCCCCTATGAGCTGCAGGAAAGTGGGCGGAATAGTCACTTCTATCTGCTGAATGTGCTGAATGGAAGGTTACACCAGGCCCATGTCCCAATGCGGAGGTGCAGCGTCTGCCGGAACCGATTCTCAGCATACTGGCAGCAGCACTATTCCATCTCGGTGCAGCATCACCATTGTGCACCATTGCAGCACCATTGTAGCACCATCGCAGCACCATTGTAGCACCCAGTGCTTTAAGTGGTCCTAGAGAGGTGGTGGAACTCACCCACCCCCCACGCTTGTGCAATAAAGGGATTGTGAGCGCCGTAGGTACGTGGTCTCAAAACGGGGCATGGTCACCCAATAGTATCCCAAATTCAAATTACTCCGCACAGTAGCGCAATCTTATTCACATTACACCACATAGTAGTGTCCCTTATTCATGTAATGACACACACTAGTGCCTCTTATATACAAAGCCCACAGTATTAGCACACCAAATACACATAATGCCCACAGCAGTAGTGCCCCTTATACAATGCCCTCAGTAGTAGCACCCCAAATACACATAATGCCCACAGCAGTAGTGCCCCTTATACAATGCCCTCAGTAGTAGCACCCCAAATACACATAATGCCCACAGCAGTAGTGCCCCTTATACAATGCCCTCAGTAGTAGCATCCCGTAATACACATAATGCCCACAGCAGTAGTGCCCCTTATGCAATGCCCTCAGTAGTAGCACCCCGTAATACACATAATGCCCACAGCAGTAGTGCCCCTTATGCAGTGCTCTCAGTAGTAGTGCCCCTTATGCAATGCACACTGTAGTGGCAGTGCCCACAGTGGTAGTGCCCCTTATGTAGAGCCCATAGTATTGGATACCCTTATACAGTGCCCCCAGTAGTAGTGCCCCTTATGTCCCCAGGAGTACTGCCCCTTATTATGTGCCCTCTATGCAATGCCCCCATGTAGTAATGTCCCCCAGTAGTAATGCCCCCAGTAGTAATGTCCCAGAGTAGATATGTCCCCAGTAGATATGCCCCCAGTAGATATGACCCCATAGTTATGCCACCAGTAGATATGCCCCCCAGCAGAAATGCCCCCTGTAGTTATAAAACCTATAGTTATGCCCCCAGTAGATATTCCCCCAGTAGTTTTTCACCCCAGTAGATATGCCCCCAGTTGGTTTGCCCCCAGTAGATATGCCCCCAGTTGGTTTGTCTCCAGTAGATATGCCTCCAGTTGGTTTGCCCCCACTAGATATGCCCCCAGTTGGTTTGCCCCCAATAGATATGCCCCAAGTTGGTTTGCCCCCAGTAGATATGCCCCAGTTGGTTTGCCCCCAGTAGATATGCCCCCAGTTTGTTTGCCCCCAGTAGATATGCCTCCAGTTTGTTTTCCCAGAGTAGATATGCCCCCAGTTTGTTTGCCCCCAGTAGATATGCCCCCAGTTTGTTTGCCCCCAGTAGATATGCCTCCAGTTGGTTTGTCTCCAGTAGATATGCCCCAGTTGGTTTCTCTCCAGTAGATATGCCCCCAGTTGGTTTGCCCCCAGTAGATATGCCCCAAGTTGGTTTGTCTCCAGTTGGTTTGTCCTCAGTAGATATGCCTCCAGTTGGGTTGTCTCCAGTTGGTTTGTCCCCAGTAGATATGCCCCAGTTGGTTTGTCCCCAGTAGATATGCCTCCAGTTGGTTTGTCCCCAGTAGATATGCCCCCAGTAGATATGCCCCCAGTTGGTTTGTCTCCAGTTGGTTTGCCCCCAGTAGATATGCCCCCAGTTGGTTTGTCTCCAGTAGATATGCCCCAGTTGGTTTGCCCCCAGTAGATATGCCTCCAGTTGGTTTGTCTCCAGTAGATATGCCCCCAGTTGGTTTGTCCCCAGTAGATATGCCTCCAGTTGGTTTGCCCCCAGTAGATATGCCCCCAGTTGGTTTGTCCCCAGTAGATATGCCCCAGTTGGTTTGTCCCCAGTAGATATGCCCCAGTTGGTTTGTCTCCAGTAGATATGCCCCAGTTGGTTTGTCTCCAGTAGATATGCCTCCAGTTGGTTTGTCCCCAGTAGATATGCCTCCAGTTAGTTTGTCTCCAGTAGATATGCCTCCAGTTGGTTTGTCTCCAGTAGATATGCCCCAGTTGGTTTGTCCCCAGTAGATATGCCCCAGTTGGTTTGTCTCAAGTAGATATGCCTCCAGTTGGTTTGTCTCCAGTAGATATGCCCCAGTTGGTTTGTCTCCAGTAGATATGCCTCCAATTGGTTTGTCCCCAGTAGATATGCCCCAGTTGGTTTGTCTCCAGTAGATATGCCCCAGTTGGTTTGTCTCCAGTAGATATGCCTCCGTTGGTTTGTCCCCAGTAGATATGCCTCCAGTTGGTTTGTCTCCAGTAGATATGCTCCAGTTGGTTTGTCCCCAGTAGATATGCCCCAGTTGGTTTGTCTCCAGTAGATATGCCCCCAGTTGGTTTGTCTCCAGTAGATATGCCCCCAGTTGGTTTGTCTCCAGTAGATATGCTCCAGTTGGTTTGTTCCCAGTAGATATGCCCCAGTTGGTTTGTCTCCAGTAGATATGCCCCCAGTTGGTTTGTCTCCAGTAGATATGCCCCCAGTTGGTTTGTCTCCAGTAGATATGCTCCAGTTGGTTTGTCCCCAGTAGATATGCCCCAGTTGGTTTGTCTCCAGTAGATATGCTCCAGTTGGTTTGTCCCCAGTAGATATGCCCCAGTTGGTTTGTCTCCAGTAGATATGCCCCCAGTTGGTTTGTCTCCAGTAGATATGCCCCCAGTTGGTTTGTCTCCAGTAGATATGCCTCCAGTTGGTTTGTCCCCAGTAGATATGCCCCCAGTTGGTTTGTCTCCAGTAGATATGCACCCAGTTGGTTTGTCTCCAGTAGATATGCCCCAGTTGGTTTGTCTCCAGTAGATATGCCTCCAGTTGGTTTGTCTCCAGTAGATATGCCCCCAGTTGGTTTGTCTCCAGTAGATATGCCTCCAGTTGGTTTGTCCCCAGTAGATATGCCTCCAGTTGGTTTGTCTCCAGTAGATATGCCCCCAGTTGGTTAGTCTCCAGTAGATATGCCTCCAGTTGGTTTGTCCCCAGTAGATATGCCTCCAGTTGGTTTGTCCCCAGTAGATATGCCTCCAGTTGGTTTGTCTCCAGTAGATATGCCCCCAGTTGGTTTGTCTCCAGTAGATATGCCTCCAGTTGGTTTGTCCCCAGTAGATATGCCCCAGTTGGTTTGTCTCCAGTAGATATGCCTCCAGTTGGTTTGTCCCCAGTAGATATGCCCCAGTTGGTTTGTCTCCAGTAGATATGCCTCCAGTTGGTTTGTCCCCAGTAGATATGCCTCCAGTTGGTTTGTCTCCAGTAGATATGCCCCAGTTGGTTTGTCCCCAGTAGATATGCCTCCAGTTAGTTTGTCTCCAGTAGATATGCCCCCAGTTGGTTTGTCCCCATTAGATATGCCTCCAGTTGGTTTGTCCCCAGTAGATATGCCTCCAGTTGGTTTGCCCCCAGTAGATATGCCTCCAGTTGGTTTGTCCCCAGTAGATATGCCCCAGTTGGTTTGTCCCCAGTAGATATGCCTCCAGGTGGTTTGTCTCCAGTAGATATGCCCCAGTTGGTTTGTCCCCAGTAGATATGCCCCAGTTCGTTTGTCCCCAGTAGATATGCCCCCAGTTGGTTTGTCTCCAGTAGATATGCCCCAGTTGGTTTGTCTCCAGTAGATATGCCCCAGTTGGTTTGTCTCCAGTAGATATGCCTCCAGTTGGTTTGTCTCCAGTAGATATGCCCCAGTTGGTTTGTCTCCAGTAGATATGCCTCCAGTTGGTTTGTCTCCAGTAGATATGCCTCCAGTTGGTTTGTCTCCAGTAGATATGCCCCAGTTGGTTTGTCTCCAGTAGATATGCCTCCAGTTGGTTTGTCTCCAGTAGATATGCCCCCAGTTGGTTTGTCCCCAGTAGATATGCCCCAGTTGGTTTACCCCCAGTAGATATGCCCCCAGTTGGTTTGTCTCCAGTAGATATGCCCCCAGTTGGTTTCTCTCCAGTAGATATGCCTCCAGTTGGTTTGTCCCCAGTAGATATGCCTCCAGTTGGTTTGTCTCCAGTAGATATGCCTCCAGTTGGTTTGTCTCCAGTAGATATGCCTCCAGTTGGTTTGTCCCCAGTAGATATGCCCCAGTTGGTTTGTCCCCAGTAGATATGCCTCTAGTTGGTTTGTCTCCATTAGATATGCCCCAGTTGGTTTGTCCCCAGTAGATATGCCTCCAGTTGGTTTGCCCCCAGTAGATATGCCTCCAGTTGGTTTGTCCCCAGTAGATATGCCCCAGTTGGTTTGTCCCCAGTAGATATGCCTCCAGTTGGTTTGTCTCCAGTAGATATGCCCCAGTTGGTTTGCCCCCAGTAGATATGCCTCCGGTTGGTTTGTCCCCAGTAGATATGCCCCCAGTTGGTTTGTCCCCAGTAGATATGCCCCCAGTTGGTTTGCCCCCAGTAGATATGCCTCCAGTTGGTTTGTCTCCAGTAGATATGCCTCCAGTTGGTTTGTCCCCAGTAGATATGCCCCCAGTTGGTTTGCCCCCAGTAGATATGCCCCCAGTTGGTTTGTCTCCAGTAGATATGCTCCAGTTGGTTTGTCTCCAGTAGATATGCCTCAGTTGGTTTGTCCCCAGTAGATATGCCCCCAGTTGGTTTGTCTCCAGTAGATATGCCCCCAGTTGGTTTGTCTCCAGTAGATATGCCCCAGTTGGTTTGCCCCCAGTAGATATTCCCCCAGTTGGTTTGCCCCCAGTAGATATGCCCCCAGTTGGTTTGTCTCTAGTAGATATGCTCCAGTTGGTTTGTCCCCAGTAGATATGCCCCCAGTTGGTTTGTCTCCAGTAGATATGCCCCAGTTGGTTTGCCCCCAGTAGATATGCCCCCAGTTGGTTTGCCCCAAGTAGATATGCCTCCAGTTGGTTTGTCTCCAGTAGATATGCTCCAGTTGGTTTGTCCCCAGTAGATATGCCTCCAGTTGGTTTGCCCCCAGTAGATATGCCCCCAGTTGGTTTGCCCCCAGTAGATATGCCCCCAGTTGGTTTGTCTCCAGTAGATATGCCCCCAGTTGGTTTGTCCCCAGTAGATATGCCCCAGTTGGTTTGTCTCCAGTAGATATGCCCCCAGTTGGTTTGTCCCCAGTAGATATGCCCCCAGTTGGTTTGTCTCCAGTAGATATGCCCCCAGTAGATATGCCCCCAGTTGGTTTGTCCCCAGTAGATATGCCCCAGTTGGTTTGTCCCCAGTAGATATGCCCCCAGTTGGTTTGTCCCCAGTAGATATGCCCCCAGTTGGTTTGCCCCCAGTAGATATGCCGCCAGTTGGTTTGTCTCCAGTAGATATGCCCCCAGTTGGTTTGTCCCCAGTAGATATGCCTCCAGTTGGTTTGTCTCCAGTAGATATGCCCCAGTTGGTTTGTCTCCAGTAGATATGCCCCCAGTAGATATGCCCCCAGTTGGTTTGCCCCCAGTAGATATGCCGCCAGTTGGTTTGTCTCCAGTAGATATGCCCCCAGTTGGTTTGTCCCCAGTAGATATGCCCCCAGTTGGTTTGTCCCCAGTAGATATGCCCCCAGTTGGTTTGCCCCCAGTAGATATGCCGCCAGTTGGTTTGTCTCCAGTAGATATGCCCCCAGTTGGTTTGTCTCCAGTAGATATGCCTCCAGTTGGTTTGTCTCCAGTAGATATGCCCCAGTTGGTTTGTCTCCAGTAGATATGCCCCAGTTGGTTTGTCTCCTGTAGATATGCCCCCAGTTGGTTTGTCTCCAGTAGATATGCTCCAGTTGGTTTGTCTCCAGTAGATATGCCCCCAGTTGGTTTGTCTCCAGTAGATATGCCTCCAGTTGGTTTGTCTCCAGTAGATATGCCCCAGTTGGTTTGTCTCCAGTAGATATGCCCCAGTTGGTTTGTCTCCTGTAGATATGCCCCAGTTGGTTTGTCTCCAGTAGATATGCCTCCAGTTGGTTTGTCCCAAGTAGATATGCTCCAGTTGGTTTGTCTCTAGTAGATATGCTCCAGTTGGTTTGTCCCCAGTAGATATGCCCCAGTTGGTTTGTCTCCAGTAGATATGCCCCCAGTTGGTTTGTCTCCAGTAGATATGCCCCAGTTGGTTTGTCTCCAGTAGATATGCCTCCAGTTGGTTTGTCTCCAGTAGATATGCCCCAGTTGGTTTGTCTCCAGTAGATATGCCCCAGTTGGTTTGTCTCCAGTAGATATGCCCCAGTTGGTTTGTCTCTAGTAGATATGCCTCCAGTTGGTTTGTCTCCAGTAGATATGCCCCCATTTGGTTTGTCCCCAGTAGATATGCCTCCAGTTGGTTTGTCTCTAGTAGATATGCCCCAGTTGGTTTGTCTCCAGTAGATATGCCTCCAGTTGGTTTGTCTCCAGTAGATATGCCCCAGTTGGTTTGTCTCCAGTAGATATGCTCCAGTTGGTTTGTCTACAGTAGATATGCCCCAGTTGGTTTGTCCCCAGTAGATATGCCCCAGTTGGTTTGTCTCCAGTAGATATGCCCCAGTTGGTTTGTCTCTAGTAGATATGCCCCAGTTGGTTTGTCTCCAGTAGATATGCCCCAGTTGGTTTGTCCCCAGTAGATATGCCCCAGTTGGTTTGTCTCCAGTAGATATGCCCCAGTTGGTTTGTCTCCAGTAGATATGCCTCCAGTTGGTTTGTCTCCAGTAGATATGCCCCAGTTGGTTTGTCTCCAGTAGATATGCCCCCAGTTGGTTTGTCTCCAGTAGATATGCCTCCAGTTGGTTTGTCTCCAGTAGATATGCCTCCAGTTGGTTTGTCCCCAGTAGATATGCCTCCAGTTGGTTTGTCTCCAGTAGATATCCCCCCAGTTGGTTTGTCTCCAGTTGGTTTGTCTCCAGTAGATATGCCTCCAGTTGGTTTGTCCCCAGTAGATATGCCCCAGTTGGTTTGTCCCCAGTAGATATGCCTCCAGGTGGTTTGTCTCCAGTAGATATGCCCCAGTTGGTTTGTCTCCAGTAGATATGCTCCAGTTGGTTTGTCCCCAGTAGATATACCGCAGTTGGTTTGTCCCCAGTAGATATGCCTCCAGGTGGTTTGTCTCCAGTAGATATGCCTCCAGTTGGTTTGTCCCCAGTAGATATGCCTCCAGTTGGTTTGTCTCCAGTAGATATCCCCCCAGTTGGTTTGTCTCCAGTTGGTTTGTCTCCAGTAGATATGCCTCCAGTTGGTTTGTCCCCAGTAGATATGCCCCAGTTGGTTTGTCCCCAGTAGATATGCCTCCAGGTGGTTTGTCTCCAGTAGATATGCCCCAGTTGGTTTGTCTCCAGTAGATATGCCTCCAGGTGGTTTGTCTCCAGTAGATATGCCCCAGTTGGTTTGTCTCCAGTAGATATGCCTCCAGGTGGTTTGTCCCCAGTAGATATGCCTCCAGTTGGTTTGTCCCCAGTAGATATGCCCCAGTTGGTTTGTCCCCAGTAGATATGCCTCCAGGTGGTTTGTCTCCAGTAGATATGCCCCAGTTGGTTTGCCCCCAGTAGATATGCCCCCAGTTGGTTTGTCTCCAGTAGATATGCCTCCAAGTGGTTTGTCTCCAGTAGATATGCCCCAGTTGGTTTGTCCCCAGTAGATATGCCCCAGTTGGTTTGTCCCCAGTAGATATGCCTCCAGGTGGTTTGTCTCCAGTAGATATGCCTCCAGTTGGTTTGTCTCCAGTAGATATGCCTCCAGTTGGTTTGTCCCCAGTAGATATGCCCTGTCAAAGTCAGAAAAATGTCTCAATGCACGTTGCCATATTTGCACCGCACACTGGTCCGCGCTGCGCGTGCATGCGCTCTCCCGTGGATTCGCATACCCGCAATAACGTGCACTCGCAGGCGCGGTATGCGTATTTACGGTAGAGTTTATGTAGTCGTAGCGTGCGACTCATTCGTTACAAATGTTCACAATTAATGTAGTTTATAGATCATGGTCCCTTTGATAGATTCTGAAAGTTTGGTTAAAATACAATGTCCCAGAGCTGAGGAATCCCTCTTTATATCGTACAAAGGGTCTAACAGGAATCATACAGCAGTGTTTGGTACCCATCGGAAGAGTATTTAATTAGCAATATTCCGGTGTTGGTTTGGAGCGTATTAATCGCTCGTGCGAATAGTTATGGACATAAGAAGTTTATGTCCATTTCTATTATTTACACATACTCAGGTATGCGGCGGGAAACCCAGTTTCCCACCCACCTGAGCTGTTGGAAATCGTCACAGCCCACCTGTATGAATCACCCTATGACCTTTTGTTATGATACAGGGCCGAATTCCTTCGGCCAATGGACAATGGGATTGTAGGACCAGGAGATTGCATTGTGTGTGGGGCATAAATAGGCAGGCCGACCACATCCAGCTCTCACTCTCTCATCAACGGTTATCTGCTGATAGCCGGGAGCTGGATATCGAGGCGCAGGCGATCATACCCTTTGTGCGTAAGTTTCTCTCCGTTATCATTGTCTTTCTGTGAGCCAATCTCTCTCTCTCTCTCTCTCTCTCTCTCTCTCTCTCTCTGTTCTGTTCTCTCATATCTCCCCTAGACTAGGCTAGTATTGTATTGTATTAGATAGTATTGTATTGTATTGCATTTAGGTCAGTGTAGTATTGTCTTTTTGTATTTATTGTTTAGTTCTGTGGTTAGGAAGTCTCTGTTATATTGTAGTGTATCATTTGTACTGTTATCCCCTTTTTACAAGTATATTAGATATAATACAGTTAATAGGCTTTGGAACCTAAACCAGCATCTGTGTATTTCCTATAGTGTTAAGTGTTCACTTGAGCGTCGGTGACGCTCAAGCAGCTTTGTAGTTAGTCAGGTTACACAAGGTTGCACTTACACCCTGTACTCACATTAAGGTATTCAGTGTATTTCATTGGTATAAGGTTTTATCATAAAGGTATAGTGTTGTGAGCGTCTGCATCGCTGGTGACCTCCTCGTGGTCACGAGCGTAAGCTACGCCATAGCGAATCATTACTCTAGTCATAGCCAATAACGTGTCCTGTGATCCCTGGGCCGTGAGCGAACGTGACGCTTGAGCGTCTCGCCTACGGCTGAGCGATCGTTACGCAACTAGCGTACCATTACGGTACTTCTTCAGTAAACAGCGTACAGTGTTCTTAGCTTCATAAAGGGTTGTTTATACGACAAAGGAATTTAGCATTGTCAATTGCGGGCTCGTCCTATCCTTCTCATATCTGCACTAGGTAGATCAGCAGACATTATCCCTCCAGCAAAGGGTGGGAGGTTGTCTCACAGTGCTGACGGGATAAGCGTCTGCTTCGCTTAGATAAAGAGTGCTGAAGGAATCCGGGAACCGGAAGTAAGAACAAAACGCTTGTGTCTTTTAAAACTGTTTTATTTCTCTTCTGTCTTGCGTATACACGCACGCATACATATATCTGCATTTCTGTTTCATTTTCGTATATCACTATTCCTGTTTGCCAATTTTATAGTTGATAGAAAGTGCTAAAAAGAGATTTGCTGTTATTTCATAGTAGAGGTGATAGTTAAAGTATAGAACAAACACACGGTTTGTCTGAGATACAAGGCAGTCAGTGTGGATTGCGGTAGATGATCAGGGATCATTTACATTGATAAAAATATATTGTGTTACGGTGGATCCTTTGCATTGCGTACACGTGTCGCTAACAAAGACTAGCGTACGCAATCCAAAAGGCAGACGCACGCAGCGTTCATTACGCAACGTAGCGTCCGGTTACGCTCACGTAGCTCAAGTCACGAAAAAGTTGAATTAGCGCAAAGCGATAATTAGCGCAAGGCGATAATTAACGCACAGCGGTAGATAACGCGAAGCGGTAAATAACGCAAATCTATTTTTGGAAAATCTGAAATTTAGTTTAACAGATCCTGCTCCTAATTGGTAACACTTTTGGCCTAAAGACAATTTCTGCGCAGAAATAGATATAGAAACAAAAGTGTACATGTGTTGAGTGAGTGTGTTTTGTATACAAAAGTTTATATAACTTTAAGGTGGAACCAAAAGGAAAGCCGGGTACTCGTCAAGGGACATACGTGTAAGTGACATATACGGTGGCCAGGGAGGCATCCCTGGTTAAATAATATTTGAGCATTAGAGTATAGCGGACCATAAGGTAACAAGACCAGGAGGTCATAAGGTAACAAGACCAGGAGGTCATAAGGTAACAAGACCAGGAGGTCATAAGGTAACAAGACCAGGAGGTCGTAAGGTAAAAGGTCCGCTATAAAAGTCCAGTGGCACAACGCCTGGGGTGTTGGTGCAGAACCCATATAGGCCATACAAGCTCTGGCTGAAGGAATCGCAGCCGGAAACATAGATTCCATTGATCTTTCAGTACATGACAAGTAGTGCTCGTATACTGAACGATTGGACCGCACGTTATTGTGTGCAGTAGTTAGTAATCTGACCTAATACCATTAGAGTAAAGTGGTCACAAACGCTATCTGTACATTCTGACGTGATTTGTGTAATTTTTTATTTTTGGAAGGGAAGTTCGCTGGTCACTCAGGAACTATCTAACAACCCCAACTTTACTGGAAAGAGTAAGTGTCCTGCGGGTAACCCTCATATGTTCCAGTAAACTAAAGGTTCACAGGGGCCCTAGGTTGGGTACAGCAGCTCTGGCTACAGTGATTGCAGCACAGGCCAACGTGGGCGAGAAGTAAGTGGGGTACTTGATAAACCACCACCGCCGGCCTGCCCAAGGACATCTTGGTTTGTTTGTAAGGGTTCGCTGAAAGCCTTGATATTCAAGGAGGAATAAGCAACGCCTGCAGATTATGGGGGCCATTTGTTCAGGTAGGGGGCGATCAACCCTGGTTCAGGTTGATTCTGTGAACCGACCAGTTGGGTCGGCACGATATGTAATGTGTGAAAAATATGGAATTCACACCGAATCTTTATGTGATGAATGGGAGAGAATGACTGTACAAGACAGGGACAAATTCCCAAGAATAGGTAGCTTTAGTCCAGAAGTGTTACAAAATTTAAGGAGGAGGATATGTCTCGTAAAATCAACAAAGAGACGAATTCAACATCATGATTGTTTACAGTTATGGCACCAGGAAGGTGAGATACAGAGAGGTTTGGCTCTGGCGGCAGGATCTGGGGCAGTCAGGAAGTTGATTGCCACAGCTCCTCCTCCACCATACATTGCAGGAGAGAAGTTGATTGCGGAGAGAAACGCACTGGGTTGTAAAACACAAACTCTTAGTAACCCTGTAAATGTTAATGATGTTAACCAAATAACTCATGCAAGTATTAACCCGTGCAAGATGTACCCTGTTTTGAACCTTCCTCAGGAGTGTGATCAAGAAGACGATTCAGCAACAATTTCAGCTCTCTCTCTTGCAGCCACCATAGCAGAGACCACAGTAGGCACAGCGACACCCACGAGATTAGTGAAAGCCCCTAGCGGAGGGATAGGTGAGGTCGTGTCAACGGGTAAGTACGGCACCATGCACTACACTGAAACAATTGTACCACAACAAGCAGTAGAATCTACACAGGAAGAGGCTGTTAGAATTGCTCCTGTAAGGGTAATAGCAGTTCCCAATGGAAAAACAGATGTGTCTGGAGCCACTCCCATAAGGAACATTGCCATGTACACTCCATTTTCCAGAATGGAATTAAGAACAATAGTGTCCGAATTTCCTGACCCCAGGAAGGATTTAGTTGCTAGCCAAAAATACATCAGGGATCTAGGTAACACTGTAGAACCCAACAACAAGGATTGGCAGATACTGCTAAGAGCTTGTTTACCTTCCAATGTTGATGCAACTCAGTTTTTAGCTGATTGTGCATTGGATAAAGATGTACCGCTTACAGACGTGTACAACAAGGATAATGTAAAGAGGATAAATTTACAGCTAAAGGAGTATTTCCCAGCCGTTGTTAAATGGAATAAAATATTTTCCATTAAGCAAAAGGAGTCCGAAACGGCAACAGAATATTTTCACCGGGCACTATTAGAAATGGCAAAGTACACTGGTATAGAAGACATTAAGACCAACCCAAACCATCGGGAAGTAGCAGTATCTGTACTGATGGATGGTTTAAAGGAAACATTAAAGACTAGGGTTCAGACCACGCAACCGTGCTGGCGAGGTCTGTCAGTGTCCGGCTTGAGAGAGGCTGCTATTGATCACGACAGAAACATCACTAGGCACAGGGAATCGCAAAGTGATAAGTTGATGTCCGTAAGTATACAGGCGCTGACCACAAGGCAGCCTGCGTATGTACCACCGAATCCTGTGGGTAAGGCAAGTGTAATAACATGTTTTTCTTGTAACAGACCGGGACACTTTGCACGAGAATGTAGAACAAAGAATGTACAAAGGTCTTTTCAACCCCCTAGACAACAACACAACACACGACATTGGGAGCAGGGTCCACAGAGGCGGAGTTTTGAGCCACATACAGGGGAAACAAAAAGATATCCCCCAAACAGAGACTGGCATGCCTCTGGTAGTTCCCAGCTAACTCCCTCACAAGTAGTTGCTGCCAGCGGGATTCAGGGAGGTCAGCATACCCAATAGGGGTGTGGCCATACCTGTAATCTGCAGCCAGTTAAGTTGATTGCTAGTCTTGGAAGCGAACCAGAAATTGCAATCAATGTAGCTGGTAAAACTTTAAACTTTCTTGTAGACACAGGGGCGGCCAAGTCAGTGATAAATTCGACAGTGGGCATGAGAACCACTGGTAGGACAATTCCAGCCATGGGAGTAACAGGAGTAGTCCAGCACTACCCTGTTAGCAAACCAGCCGAGATTACAATAGGGCCTTTGCATACCAAGCATTCCTTTTTGCTGGCTGCATCGGCACCAACTAATCTCCTGGGGAGAGACTTACTATGTAAAATGGGTTGCGTCATTTATTGTACCCCTGAAGGTGTATTCTTGGACATTCCTGAGAATCACGCTCAGGAAGTATGAGACATGTTAGACTCCCCATCAAAATTAATGTCACATTCCATTATGACAAATAGGAATCCATCCCAAGTAGAAGAGATGATATCTCAGATACCAGAGTCACTTTGGACAAAAGATGGACAGGACACTGGATTAATGGCAAACGTAGCTCCAGTAGTTGTGCAAGTAAAAGATGGTAGGATAGCTCCAAAAATCCCACAGTATCCTCTGAAGCCAGAGGTGGAGTTAGGAGTTTCTCCCGTAATAGAGCGCTTGCTACAACAGGGCATTCTAGTAAGAACGTCCAGCACCGCAAATAGTCCCATCTTCCCTGTTAAAAAGAGTGGGGGGAGGGGTTACAGGCTAGTGCAGGATCTAAGGGGGATTAACAAAATAGTTGAGAGTCAGTTCCCCGTAGTGCCTAATCCAGCTGTCATCCTAATGCAAATTCCTCCCACTGCCAAATTTTTCACTGTTATTGACCTCTGCTCCGCTTTCTTTTCGGTACCTCTGCACCCTGACAGCCAATATTTGTTTGCATTCACATACAGAGGAGTCCAATACACGTGGACTCGGTTACCCCAAGGTTTCATAGATAGTCCAAGTATATTTTCTCAGGCTTTGCATGATTGTTTACAGTCTTTCCAACCAGACAGTGGATCAGTATTGATACAGTATGTGGACGATTTATTACTGTGTTCAGATTCACTGGAAGCATCTCTGAAGGATACGAAACAGCTCCTGTTTCATCTTTCAGACACAGGTCACAAGGTTTCCAAAGACAAGTTACAATTATGCCAAACTAAGGTAAAATATTTGGGACACTGTCTAACACAAGGACTGAGACACCTGACCGCTGATAGAATCCAAGCCATTAGAGACATGACACTGCCACAAACCCAGCAACAGATCAGGACGTTTTTAGGAATGTGTGGGTATTGCCGTAATTGGATCCCAGGGTTTTCCATATTGGCGCTACCTTTGCAGGAAATGGTCTCTTCAAACAAACCTGATCGGATTTCGCATACAGACGAATCTGAAACAGCATTTGAGAGACTCAAACAGTGCCTAACGCAGGCACCAGCACTAGGTATGCCAGACTATGGGAAACCCTTTGAACTATACGGAACAGAAAGTGCTGGGTGCGCAGCAGGTGTACTAACACAAAAACACGGTGATGCCAGCAGGCCAATTGCATACTACAGCGCCCAGCTAGATACGGTAGCGCGATCCCTCCCCACATGCTTGCGTAGCGTTGCGGCGATAGCATTGCTAGTGACAAAAAGCGAAGATGTCGTGCTAGGCCACAACCTCACAATCCATACACCGCATGCGGTATCTGCCTTATTGAATTCTGCCCAAACCAGACACGTCTCATCAGCAAGGTTTACAAGATGGGAATTGGCATTAATGGCCCCCGTAAACATCACCATAAGGAGATGCAGCGCATTAAATCCTGCAACATTTCTCCCAGGTGTGCCTGGTCAGACACAAAGGGTGGAAGGTGAGAGTGATGGGGAAGGAGGATTTAATGCAAAGGAAGATACACATGATTGTATGGAATATTTGACCCAAAATTTTACCGCAAGGCCTGACATCAGTGACAATCCACTGGAAGATGCAGAACTCACGTTCTACACGGATGGTAGTTGTCACAGACAGTCAGACTCGGGAGACTTGTGTACTGGATACGCAGTCGTAGATGACCAAGACACCATAGAAGCGGAACCGCTAGGCCCACCTCACTCAGCCCAGGTTGCTGAACTGGTCGCCCTAACCAGAGCATGTGAATTGGCTAAGGGTAAGTCAGCCAATATCTACACCGATTCCAGATACGCGTTCGGGGTAGTCCATGATTTCGGAGCGCTATGGCGGCTCAGAAATTTCATGACGGCGGCTGGTACACCGATAGCGCATGCAGCTCATATAAAAAGGCTTCTAACAGCAATACAGGAACCCGACAGAGTGGCTGTTATCAAATGTAAAGCACATACATATAGCCAAGACCCAGTATCCCTTGGTAACAGCCGAGCAGACGAAGCCGCAAAGCTTGCAGCTGCTACCCCCACACGGACAGACACCACACAGTTGATGGTATTTAATACCATCAACACACAGAAGTTGTGTGAGATGCAGAATCTGTGTTCCACACAGGAAAGAGCAGTCTGGAAGGCAAAGGGATATGGCCAGGAGTCCTCAGGGCTCTGGACGGATGGACATGGTAAACCGGTGGCCCCCAGGGCATACCTTCCATGTCTGGCTGAAGCAGCTCACGGGCTGACTCATCTAGGCAAGGAGGGGATGTGCAAATTGGTAAGAGCATACTGGTGCGCCCCAGGATTCTCCTCTCATGCGAGTAAAAGAGCAATGTCATGCCTTACCTGTCTGAGAAAGAATGTTGGAAAAGCAATACCTACAGAACCATCCCATATCCCACCTGCCGGCGGCCCTTTCCAGGTAATACAAATTGACTTCATTCAATTACCCCCATGTAGAAATTTGAAATATGTACTTGTCTGTATAGATGTTTTCTCGAATTGGGTCGAAGCTTTTCCAGCAGCTACAAATACCGCTATGTTTACAGCTAAGAAAATTGTGCAGGAATTTGTATGTAGATATGGTATCCCTAGAATCATTGAAAGTGATAGGGGTACCCATTTTACAGGTGATGTCTTTCAAGGAATGTGTAAATTGATGGGTATTGATAGCAAGCTGCACACTCCGTACCGTCCACAGGCGAGTGCGAAGGTCGAAAGAGTGAACAGCACTATTAAAAATAAATTGAGTAAAGTAATGGCAGAGACAGGATTAACGTGGCCAGAAGCTTTACCCATTGTTTTGTATAGCATCAGAACCACTCCCAGGTCCCCTCTTAATCTGTCTCCTTTTGAAATCTTGTTTGGTCGACAACCGCATGTCATGATTAACCCTCAGGATGATTTGAAATGTAACAATGAAGTAACTGTAAAATACTTGATTAACATGAGTAAGCAGTTGAGGAGTCAAAATGATAATCTGAAGTTGGTGATTCCTGATTTACCAGATAGTAATTGTCATGACATTGAACCTGGGGATTATGTAATGATACGAAATTTTCTACGCTCAGGTTGTCTTATTGATAGATGGGAAGGACCATACCAGGTCTTATTGACTAGCACCACAGCATTGAAGGTTGCTGAGAGAGAGACTTGGGTCCATTCATCCCACTGCAAAAAGGTTGCTGATCCAGAGAAGTCCCGCGATAAGGAACAGACGGTAGAGGTTGTATCACTGGAGTGTCTGTTCCAGGAGGATTGAGGCGGCACCTGAGCCTTGAAGACCAAAAGCAGTTGTCGACTCCCTTCTCCCTTTTATTGTTTTTCTCCACTTCCCAGCCCCTCTCCCTTAAAATTTCTTTTTCCCCCTCCTCATTCTTCTCTATTTCCTCCTCAAAGATGGACTTGCCCCAAGAGACTGTGATCCGGATTTTGATGTTAACCATGATGTTGACCAGAGCAGTCTGTTCCGGCGAGAGTACCATAGAGGTCGAAAGAGGTTCTGGAATGGGTTCCGATTATGATGATGGAGGCGTAGTTTTCCAAGATCAACCAAACCAACAAGCAAAGGCGAGTATCAGAAAACGATCCGATAGAAGAAATTGTGATGGATTGTTAGCTGAAGAAAAGTGTATCTGTAGGCTCTGTGATAATCTGGTTGAAGATGGATGCATAAAGAAATGCCAATCTAGTTTTAATATCCATATAGACCGGCATCCATTGAGTGACTATCACTCCTTAGTGGGTAACGTGTTAAACCAAACAGATTGTTGGGTATGCTCTCAAGTACCTCAGGGTCACAGCAAATCAGGGCTAGTACCATTTCCTTTAAAGTTAGGGGAGGTACTTGAGCTAAGTGGTGGGAGACCGGTGGACCGGAGGTTTAATATCTCCAGCCCTCCTAGTTTGAAGCTCCACCAATACCATGTGGATAGGTCCCTCTTATGTTTTAACATCTCCAATCCCAGAAAACCGGGAAATTGGGAAGTGTCATGGAGCAACCTTACCATGACCTTTTCACACAGAGCAGATAGAATGCCTACAGATACAGAGCTCGTACGCCACATAGCCAGTAGAGGAAAATCTTTCCGGTATCGATATACCTTAGGGAATAGGATTACTAGAGTTGGAGAGGTATCACCAGGATACTGTGCTCATATCGTACAAACCGATACGTGCATTAGGCAGATGGAAGAATTAGGGTCAGGAGATTTCACCTGGAAGGTTTGTAACATGGTCATGTCCTTCTCCGTCCCTTATGTTCTCCCCGATGATGCATATTTCATATGCGGGAGAAAGGCGTACAAGTGGCTTGCCCCAAACTCTGAAGGATTGTGTTATATTGGAAAAGTATTGCCTGAAGTGATGACTGTTACACATGACAAAATGAAGGACATACACCGTGGTGCCCAAGCTCCTTATACTCACACTCACTACGAGCACCGGGTTAAAAGACAACTGTCAGAAAGGTTAGAGCATCCGGCCTCTGATCTTATCCATGAATCCACCGGGATTCAGGTTCTGGTAGCGTTAGATTTCACTCGTACCGCTCGGGGAGTGATGAATTATAGATACATTTCCGCACTCGCCAATTTGTTAGATAATATCACTGAAATGTATGATGACACGTTTAGATACACTGGAAGAGAACTTCAAGCTTATAAAACAGAACTAGTTCAGCATAGGATGGTTCTTAATTATCTTACAGCAGTAACAGGCGGATATTGTGTTACATTGGCAACACAGTACGGCATAAAGTGTTGCACGTATATCACAAATAGCACCGAGGATCCGGTAGAGGTCATAGACCAAAAGATGGACGATATTCTCCAATTGAAGTGGGAATTTCGTCGAAAACACAATCTCACCCTTGCTGCTGTAGGTAATGAGCTGACTGGTTGGGTGTCATGGTTGAACCCGCGAAATTGGTTCTCCGGTTTAGGAGATTGGGCTCAAGGAGTCATAATGGATGTTGGAAAGTTTCTACTATGTATCTTGGGTGTCGTTATATCGATTGGATTGATATTTAGATGCGGGCAGGCTTTAATGAGGTGCAAACAAAGTACAAAAGTGATGAGCTTGAGGAGTGAGGAAACTGTAATTAACCTGGATTTGATTTATGACCCAATGATAGAAACCAGAATGTGATGAAAATGCGATTATACGGTCCGTTTCTTTCACCTGTTTTTCTGCTTTTCTCCAAGATACAAAGACCCCCTTGGACGAGGAAGCTGACGAGACGAGATGTATACAGACAACAGACAAGCACCAAAGAAGAAGATTTGACAACTTTAAATATGGACACTTGATGAACTTTGCCATGGATCCCCAGTTTCCCTAGTATTTTTAAACTCACGCTAGCCCAACATTTTTGTAAATCTGATGGCACTGACAAAGCTTGTTGCTCATGCCTAAGGAGCAATACAGCGCAAAGAAGACGACTCTCAACAGATACCGAACACAACTTCAACAACAGATGTACATTTCCCTGACATAGAATATCATTGCATTTTTTCGTAAGTGTTCTTTATCTTCATCTCTACAACCCTCAGGTAACGACACACATAGACGATAGGGAATACAGGCACAGATATCAGCAACCACATACCTCCCCCATTCATGTATCATCAACTAAAATGTGCTCCCCATTTTGTTCAAAATCCGAAAAGAGCTCGGTAAAGTTTGACAGCCCATCCACAGACCTGTACCACAGGATAAGAAGGAATTCAAATGTATACTTCGCAATACCTTGAAGCTTGATTTACAACACGTACGGCACGATGATACATGACCCCCCAAACATGGATTCATACACACATGCTTCTGCTATCTCACTAGGTCATACCCTCTTCACACCTTCTCCTCTCTCCTCCCCTACCCAACCATGGAAATCAATTAACCCCTGACTTACATTTTTCTCCTTAAATGTTTTGTGGCAGTTATTATTGACTGCCAAAGGGTGGACTGTCAAAGTCAGAAAAATGTCTCAATGCACGTTGCCATATTTGCACCGCACACTGGTCCGCGCTGCGCGTGCATGCGCTCTCCCGTGGATTCGCATACCCGCAATAACGTGCACTCGCAGGCGCGGTATGCGTATTTACGGTAGAGTTTATGTAGTCGTAGCGTGCGACTCATTCGTTACAAATGTTCACAATTAATGTAGTTTATAGATCATGGTCCCTTTGATAGATTCTGAAAGTTTGGTTAAAATACAATGTCCCAGAGCTGAGGAATCCCTCTTTATATCGTACAAAGGGTCTAACAGGAATCATACAGCAGTGTTTGGTACCCATCGGAAGAGTATTTAATTAGCAATATTCCGGTGTTGGTTTGGAGCGTATTAATCGCTCGTGCGAATAGTTATGGACATAAGAAGTTTATGTCCATTTCTATTATTTACACATACTCAGGTATGCGGCGGGAAACCCAGTTTCCCACCCACCTGAGCTGTTGGAAATCGTCACAGCCCACCTGTATGAATCACCCTATGACCTTTTGTTATGATACAGGGCCGAATTCCTTCGGCCAATGGACAATGGGATTGTAGGACCAGGAGATTGCATTGTGTGTGGGGCATAAATAGGCAGGCCGACCACATCCAGCTCTCACTCTCTCATCAACGGTTATCTGCTGATAGCCGGGAGCTGGATATCGAGGCGCAGGCGATCATACCCTTTGTGCGTAAGTTTCTCTCCGTTATCATTGTCTTTCTGTGAGCCAATCTCTCTCTCTCTCTCTCTCTCTCTCTCTCTCTCTGTTCTGTTCTCTCATATCTCCCCTAGACTAGGCTAGTATTGTATTGTATTAGATAGTATTGTATTGTATTGCATTTAGGTCAGTGTAGTATTGTCTTTTTGTATTTATTGTTTAGTTCTGTGGTTAGGAAGTCTCTGTTATATTGTAGTGTATCATTTGTACTGTTATCCCCTTTTTACAAGTATATTAGATATAATACAGTTAATAGGCTTTGGAACCTAAACCAGCATCTGTGTATTTCCTATAGTGTTAAGTGTTCACTTGAGCGTCGGTGACGCTCAAGCAGCTTTGTAGTTAGTCAGGTTACACAAGGTTGCACTTACACCCTGTACTCACATTAAGGTATTCAGTGTATTTCATTGGTATAAGGTTTTATCATAAAGGTATAGTGTTGTGAGCGTCTGCATCGCTGGTGACCTCCTCGTGGTCACGAGCGTAAGCTACGCCATAGCGAATCATTACTCTAGTCATAGCCAATAACGTGTCCTGTGATCCCTGGGCCGTGAGCGAACGTGACGCTTGAGCGTCTCGCCTACGGCTGAGCGATCGTTACGCAACTAGCGTACCATTACGGTACTTCTTCAGTAAACAGCGTACAGTGTTCTTAGCTTCATAAAGGGTTGTTTATACGACAAAGGAATTTAGCATTGTCAGCCCCCAGTTGGTTTGTCTCCAGTAGATATGCCCCCAGTTGTTTTGCCCCCAGTAGATATGCCCCAGTTGGTTTGTCTCCAGTAGATATGCTCCAGTTTGTTTGCCCCCAGTAGATATGCCCCCAGTTGGTTTGCCCCCAGTAGATATGCCCCCAGTTGGTTTGTCCCCAGTAGATATGCCCCAGTTGGTTTGTCTCCAGTAGATATGCCCCAGTTGGTTTGTCCCCAGTAGATATGCCCCAGTTGGTTTGTCCCCAGTAGATATGCCCCAGTTGGTTTGTCTCCAGTAGATATGCTCCAGTTGGTTTGTCTCCAGTAGATATGCCCCAGTTGGTTTGTCTCCAGTAGACATGCCCCCGGTAGTTTTGCACCCCAGTAGATATGCCCGCAGGTGGTTTGCCCTCAGTAGATATGGCCCCAGTTGGTTTGCCCCAGTAGATATGCCCCCAGTAAATATGCCCCCAGTAGATATGCCTCCAGTTGGTTTGTCCCCAGTAGATATGCCCCAGTTGGTTTGTCCCCAGTAGATATGCCTCCAGTTGGTTTGTCTCCAGTAGATATGCCCCAGTTGGTTTGCCCCCAGTAGATATGCCTCCGGTTGGTTTGTCACCAGTAGATATGCCCCCAGTTGGTTTGTCCCCAGTAGATATGGCCCCAGTTGGTTTGCCCCCCAGTAGATATGCCTCCAGTTGGTTTGTCTCCAGTAGATATGCCTCCAGTTGGTTTGTCCCCAGTAGATATGCCCCCAGTTGGTTTGCCCCCAGTAGATATGCCCCCAGTTGGTTTGTCTCCAGTAGATATGCTCCAGTTGGTTTGTCTCCAGTAGATATGCCTCAGTTGGTTTGTCCCCAGTAAATATGCCCCCAGTTGGTTTGTCTCCAGTAGATATGCCCCCAGTTGGTTTGTCTCCAGTAGATATGCCCCAGTTGGTTTGCCCCCAGTAGATATTCCCCCAGTTGGTTTGCCCCCAGTAGATATGCCCCCAGTTGGTTTGTCTCTAGTAGATATGCTCTAGTTGGTTTGTCCCCAGTAGATATGCCCCCAGTTGGTTTGTCTCCAGTAGATATGCCCCAGTTGGTTTGCCCCCAGTAGATATGCCCCCAGTTGGTTTGCCCCCAGTAGATATGCCTCCAGTTGGTTTGTCTCCAGTAGATATGCTCCAGTTGGTTTGTCCCCAGTAGATATGCCTCCAGTTGGTTTGCCCCCAGTAGATATGCCCCCAGTTGGTTTGCCCCCAGTAGATATGCCCCCAGTTGGTTTGTCTCCAGTAGATATGCCCCCAGTTGGTTTGTCCCCAGTAGATATGCCCCAGTTGGTTTGTCTCCAGTAGATATGCCCCCAGTTGGTTTGTCCCCAGTAGATATGCCCCCAGTTGGTTTGTCTCCAGTAGATATGCCCCCAGTAGATATGCCCCCAGTTGGTTTGTCCCCAGTAGATATGCCCCAGTTGGTTTGTCCCCAGTAGATATGCCCCCAGTTGGTTTGTCCCCAGTAGATATGCCCCCAGTTGGTTTGTCCCCAGTAGATATGCCCCCAGTTGGTTTGCCCCCAGTAGATATGCCGCCAGTTGGTTTGTCTCCAGTAGATATGCCCCAGTTGGTTTGTCCCCAGTAGATATGCCTCCAGTTGGTTTGTCCCCAGTAGATATGCCCCAGTTGGTTAGTCTCCAGTAGATATGCCCCAGTTGGTTTGTCTCTAGTAGATATGCTCCAGTTGGTTTGTCTCCAGTAGATATGCCTCCAGTTGGTTTGTCCCCAGTAGATATGCCTCCAGTTGGTTTGTCTCCAGTAGATATGCCCCCAGTTGGTTTGTCTCCAGTAGATATGCCCCAGTTGGTTTGTCTCTAGTAGATATGCCCCAGTTGGTTTGTCCCCTGTAGATATGCCTCCAGTTGGTTTGTCTCCAGTAAATATGCCCCAGTTGGTTTGTCTCCAGTAGATATGCCCCAGTTGGTTTGTCTCTAGTAGATATGCTCCAGTTGGTTTGTCCCCAGTAGATATGCCTCCAGTTGGTTTGTCTCCAGTAGATATGCCCCCAGTTGGTTTGCCCCCAGTAGATATGCTCCAGTTTGTTTGCCCCCAGTAGATATGCCTCCAGTTGGTTTGTCCCCAGTAGATATGCCTCCAGTTGGTTTGTCCCCAGTAGATATGCCTCCAGTTGGTTTGTCCCCAGTAGATATGCTCCAGTTGGTTTGTCTCTAGTAGATATGCTCCAGTTGGTTTGTCCCCAGTAGATATGCCTCCAGTTGGTTTGTCTCCAGTAGATATGCCCCAGTTGGTTTGTCTCCAGTAGATATGCCCCCAGTTGGTTTGTCTCCAGTAGATATGCCCCAGTTGGTTTGTCTCCAGTAGATATGCCTCCAGTTGGTTTGTCTCCAGTAGATATGCCTCCAGTTGGTTTGTCCCCAGTAGATATGCCCCAGTTGGTTTGTCCCCAGTAGATATGCCTCTAGTTGGTTTGTCTCCAGTAGATATGCCCCAGTTGGTTTGTCCCCAGTAGATATGCCTCCAGTTGGTTTGCCCCCAATAGATATGCCTCCAGTTGGTTTGTCTCCAGTAGATATGCCCCCAGTTGGTTTGTCCCCAGTAGATATGCCCCAGTTGGTTTGTCCCCAGTAGATATGCCCCAGTTGGTTTGTCCCCAGTAGATATGCCTCCAGTTGGTTTGTCTCCAGTAGATATGCCCCCAGTTGGTTTGTCCCCAGTAGATATGCCCCAGTTGGTTTGCCCCCAGTAGATATGCCCCCAGTTGGTTTGTCCCCAGTAGATATGCCCCAGTTGGTTTGTCCCCAGTAGATATGCCTCCAGTTGGTTTGTCTCCAGTAGATATGCCCCAGTTGGTTTGCCCCCAGTAGATATGCCTCCGGTTGGCTTGTCCCCAGTAGATATGCCCCCAGTTGGTTTGTCCCCAGTAGATATGCCCCCTGTTGGTTTGCCCCCAGTAGATATGCCTCCAGTTGGTTTGTCTCCAGTAGATATGCCTCCAGTTGGTTTGTCCCCAGTAGATATGCCCCCAGTTGGTTTGCCCCCAGTAGATATGCCCCCAGTTGGTTTGTCTCCAGTAGATATGCTCCAGTTGGTTTGTCTCCAGTAGATATGCCTCAGTTGGTTTGTCCCCAGTAGATATGCCCCCAGTTGGTTTGTCTCCAGTAGATATGCCCCCAGTTGGTTTGTCTCCAGTAGATATGCCCCAGTTGGTTTGCCCCCAGTAGATATTCCCCCAGTTGGTTTGCCCCCAGTAGATATGCCCCCAGTTGGTTTGTCTCTAGTAGATATGCTCCAGTTGGTTTGTCCCCAGTAGATATGCCCCCAGTTGGTTTGTCTCCAGTAGATATGCCCCAGTTGGTTTGCCCCCAGTAGATATGCCCCCAGTTGGTTTGCCCCCAGTAGATATGCCTCCAGTTGGTTTGTCTCCAGTAGATATGCCCCCAGTTGGTTTGTCCCCAGTAGATATGCCCCAGTTGGTTTGTCTCCAGTAGATATGCCCCCAGTTGGTTTGTCCCCAGTAGATATGCCCCCAGTTGGTTTGTCTCCAGTAGATATGCCCCCAGTAGATATGCCCCCAGTTGGTTTGTCCCCAGTAGATATGCCCCAGTTGGTTTGTCCCCAGTAGATATGCCCCCAGTTGGTTTGTCCCCAGTAGATATGCCCCCAGTTGGTTTGCCCCCAGTAGATATGCCGCCAGTTGGTTTGTCTCCAGTAGATATGCCCCCAGTTGGTTTGTCCCCAGTAGATATGCCTCCAGTTGGTTTGTCCCCAGTAGATATGCCCCAGTTGGTTAGTCTCCAGTAGATATGCCCCAGTTGGTTTGTCTCTAGTAGATATGCTCCAGTTGGTTTGTCTCCAGTAGATATGCCTCCAGTTCGTTTGTCCCCAGTAGATATGCCTCCAGTTGGTTTGTCTCCAGTAGATATGCCCCCAGTTGGTTTGTCTCCAGTAGATATGCCCCAGTTGGTTTGTCTCTAGTAGATATGCCCCAGTTGGTTTGTCCCCAGTAGATATGCCTCCAGTTGGTTTGTCTCCAGTAGATATGCCCCAGTTGGTTTGTCTCCAGTAGATATGCCCCAGTTGGTTTGTCTCTAGTAGATATGCTCCAGTTGGTTTGTCCCCAGTAGATATGCCTCCAGTTGGTTTGTCTCCAGTAGATATGCCCCCAGTTGGTTTGCCCCCAGTAGACATGCTCCAGTTTGTTTGCCCCCTGTAGATATGCCTCCAGTTGGTTTGTCCCCAGTAGATATGCCTCCAGTTGGTTTGTCCCCAGTAGATATGCCTCCAGTTGGTTTGTCCCCAGTAGATATGCTCCAGTTGGTTTGTCTCTAGTAGATATGCTCCAGTTGGTTTGTCCCCAGTAGATATGCCTCCAGTTGGTTTGTCTCCAGTAGATATGCCCCAGTTGGTTTGTCTCCAGTAGATATGCCCCCAGTTGGTTTGTCTCCAGTAGATATGCCCCAGTTGGTTTGTCTCTAGTAGATATGCCTCCAGTTGGTTTGTCTCTAGTAGATATGCTCCAGTTGGTTTGTCCCCAGTAGATATGCCCCCAGTTGATTTGTCTCTAGTAGATATGCTCCAGTTGGTTTGTCTCCAGTAGATATGCCCCAGTTGGTTTGTCTCCAGTAGATATGCCCCAGTTGGTTTGTCTCCAGTAGATATGCCCCAGTTGGTTTGTCTCTAGTAGATATGCTCCAGTTGGTTTGTCCCCAGTAGATATGCCTCCAGTTGGTTTGTCTCCAGTAGATATGCCTCCAGTTGGTTTGTCTCCAGTAGATATGCCCCAGTTGGTTTGTCTCCAGTAGATATGCCCCCAGTTGGTTTGTCTCCAGTAGATATGCCTCCAGTTGGTTTGTCTCCAGTAGATATGCCCCAGTTGGTTTGTCTCCAGTAGATATGCCCCAGTTGGTTTGTCTCCTGTAGATATGCCTCCAGTTGGTTTGTCTCCAGTAGATATGCCCCAGTTGGTTTGTCTCCAGTAGATATGCCCCAGTTGGTTTGTCTCCTGTAGATATGCCCCAGTTGGTTTGTCTCCAGTAGATATGCCTCCAGTTGGTTTGTCCCAAGTAGATATGCTCCAGTTGGTTTGTCTCTAGTAGATATGCTCCAGTTGGTTTGTCCCCAGTAGATATGCCCCAGTTGGTTTGTCTCCAGTAGATATGCCCCCAGTTGGTTTGTCTCCAGTAGATATGCCCCAGTTGGTTTGTCTCCAGTAGATATGCCTCCAGTTGGTTTGTCTCCAGTAGATATGCCCCAGTTGGTTTGTCTCCAGTAGATATGCCCCAGTTGGTTTGTCTCCAGTAGATATGCCCCAGTTGGTTTGTCTCTAGTAGATATGCCTCCAGTTGGTTTGTCTCCAGTAGATATGCCCCCATTTGGTTTGTCCCCAGTAGATATGCCTCCAATTGGTTTGTCTCTAGTAGATATGCCCCAGTTGGTTTGTCTCCAGTAGATATGCCTCCAGTTGGTTTGTCTCCAGTAGATATGCCCCAGTTGGTTTGTCTCCAGTAGATATGCTCCAGTTGGTTTGTCTCCAGTAGATATGCCCCAGTTGGTTTGTCCCCAGTAGATATGCCCCAGTTGGTTTGTCCCCAGTAGATATGCCCCAGTTGGTTTGTCTCCAGTAGATATGCCCCAGTTGGTTTGTCTCTAGTAGATATGCCCCAGTTGGTTTGTCTCCAGTAGATATGCCCCAGTTGGTTTGTCCCCAGTAGATATGCCCCAGTTGGTTTGTCTCCAGTAGATATGCCCCAGTTGGTTTGTCTCCAGTAGATATGCCTCCAGTTGGTTTGTCTCCAGTAGATATGCCCCAGTTGGTTTGTCTCCAGTAGATATGCCCCCAGTTGGTTTGTCTCCAGTAGATATGCCTCCAGTTGGTTTGTCTCCAGTAGATATGCCTCCAGTTGGTTTGTCCCCAGTAGATATGCCTCCAGTTGGTTTGTCTCCAGTAGATATCCCCCCAGTTGGTTTGTCTCCAGTTGGTTTGTCTCCAGTAGATATGCCTCCAGTTGGTTTGTCCCCAGTAGATATGCCCCAGTTGGTTTGTCCCCAGTAGATATGCCTCCAGGTGGTTTGTCTCCAGTAGATATGCCCCAGTTGGTTTGTCTCCAGTAGATATGCTCCAGTTGGTTTGTCCCCAGTAGATATACCGCAGTTGGTTTGTCCCCAGTAGATATGCCTCCAGGTGGTTTGTCTCCAGTAGATATGCCTCCAGTTGGTTTGTCCCCAGTAGATATGCCTCCAGTTGGTTTGTCTCCAGTAGATATCCCCCCAGTTGGTTTGTCTCCAGTTGGTTTGTCTCCAGTAGATATGCCTCCAGTTGGTTTGTCTCCAGTAGATATGCCCCAGTTGGTTTGTCCCCAGTAGATATGCCTCCAGGTGGTTTGTCTCCAGCAGATATGCCCCAGTTGGTTTGTCTCCAGTAGATATGCCTCCAGGTGGTTTGTCTCCAGTAGATATGCCCCAGTTGGTTTGTCTCCAGTAGATATGCCTCCAGGTGGTTTGTCCCCAGTAGATATGCCTCCAGTTGGTTTGTCCCCAGTAGATATGCCCCAGTTGGTTTGTCCCCAGTAGATATGCCTCCAGGTGGTTTGTCTCCAGTAGATATGCCCCAGTTGGTTTGCCCCCAGTAGATATGCCCCCAGTTGGTTTGTCTCCAGTAGATATGCCTCCAAGTGGTTTGTCTCCAGTAGATATGCCCCAGTTGGTTTGTCCCCAGTAGATATGCCCCAGTTGGTTTGTCCCCAGTAGATATGCCTCCAGGTGGTTTGTCTCCAGTAGATATGCCTCCAGTTGGTTTGTCTCCAGTAGATATGCCTCCAGTTGGTTTGTCCCCAGTAGATATGCCCCCAGTTGGTTTGTCTCCAGTAGATATGCCCCCAGTTGTTTTGCCCCCAGTAGATATTCCCCAGTTGGTTTGTCTCCAGTAGATATGCTCCAGTTTGTTTGCCCCCAGTAGATATGCCCCCAGTTGGTTTGCCCCCAGTAGATATGCCCCCAGTTGGTTTGTCCCCAGTAGATATGCCCCAGTTGGTTTGTCTCCAGTAGATATGCCCCAGTTGGTTTGTCCCCAGTAGATATGCCCCAGTTGGTTTGTCCCCAGTAGATATGCCCCAGTTGGTTTGTCTCCAGTAGATATGCTCCAGTTGGTTTGTCTCCAGTAGATATGCCCCAGTTGGTTTGTCTCCAGTAGACATGCCCCCGGTAGTTTTGCACCCCAGTAGATATGCCCGCAGGTGGTTTGCCCTCAGAAGATATGGCCCCAGTTGGTTTGCCCCAGTAGATATGCCCCCAGTAAATATGCCCCCAGTAGATATGCCTCCAGTTGGTTTGTCCCCAGTAGATATGCCCCAGTTGGTTTGTCCCCAGTAGATATGCCTCCAGTTGGTTTGTCTCCAGTAGATATGCCCCAGTTGGTTTGCCCCCAGTAGATATGCCTCCGGTTGGTTTGTCACCAGTAGATATGCCCCCAGTTGGTTTGTCCCCAGTAGATATGGCCCCAGTTGGTTTGCCCCCCAGTAGATATGCCTCCAGTTGGTTTGTCTCCAGTAGATATGCCTCCAGTTGGTTTGTCCCCAGTAGATATGCCCCCAGTTGGTTTGCCCCCAGTAGATATGCCCCCAGTTGGTTTGTCTCCAGTAGATATGCTCCAGTTGGTTTGTCTCCAGTAGATATGCCTCAGTTGGTTTGTCCCCAGTAGATATGCCCCCAGTTGGTTTGTCTCCAGTAGATATGCCCCCAGTTGGTTTGTCTCCAGTAGATATGCCCCAGTTGGTTTGCCCCCAGTAGATATTCCCCCAGTTGGTTTGCCCCCAGTAGATATGCCCCCAGTTGGTTTGTCTCTAGTAGATATGCTCCAGTTGGTTTGTCCCCAGTAGATATGCCCCCAGTTGGTTTGTCTCCAGTAGATATGCCCCAGTTGGTTTGCCCCCAGTAGATATGCCCCCAGTTGGTTTGCCCCCAGTAGATATGCCTCCAGTTGGTTTGTCTCCAGTAGATATGCTCCAGTTGGTTTGTCCCCAGTAGATATGCCTCCAGTTGGTTTGCCCCCAGTAGATATGCCCCCAGTTGGTTTGCCCCCAGTAGATATGCCCCCAGTTGGTTTGTCTCCAGTAGATATGCCCCCAGTTGGTTTGTCCCCAGTAGATATGCCCCAGTTGGTTTGTCTCCAGTAGATATGCCCCCAGTTGGTTTGTCCCCAGTAGATATGCCCCCAGTTGGTTTGTCTCCAGTAGATATGCCCCCAGTAGATATGCCCCCAGTTGGTTTGTCCCCAGTAGATATGCCCCAGTTGGTTTGTCCCCAGTAGATATGCCCCCAGTTGGTTTGTCCCCAGTAGATATGCCCCCAGTTGGTTTGTCCCCAGTAGATATGCCCCCAGTTGGTTTGCCCCCAGTAGATATGCCGCCAGTTGGTTTGTCTCCAGTAGATATGCCCCCAGTTGGTTTGTCCCCAGTAGATATGCCTCCAGTTGGTTTGTCCCCAGTAGATATGCCCCAGTTGGTTAGTCTCCAGTAGATATGCCCCAGTTGGTTTGTCTCTAGTAGATATGCTCCAGTTGGTTTGTCTCCAGTAGATATGCCTCCAGTTGGTTTGTCCCCAGTAGATATGCCTCCAGTTGGTTTGTCTCCAGTAGATATGCCCCCAGTTGGTTTGTCTCCAGTAGATATGCCCCAGTTGGTTTGTCTCTAGTAGATATGCCCCAGTTGGTTTGTCCCCAGTAGATATGCCTCCAGTTGGTTTGTCTCCAGTAGATATGCCCCAGTTGGTTTGTCTCCAGTAGATATGCCCCAGTTGGTTTGTCTCTAGTAGATATGCTCCAGTTGGTTTGTCCCCAGTAGATATGCCTCCAGTTGGTTTGTCTCCAGTAGATATGCCCCCAGTTGGTTTGCCCCCAGTAGATATGCTCCAGTTTGTTTGCCCCCAGTAGATATGCCTCCAGTTGGTTTGTCCCCAGTAGATATGCCTCCAGTTGGTTTGTCCCCAGTAGATATGCCTCCAGTTGGTTTTTCCCCAGTAGATATGCTCCAGTTGGTTTGTCTCTAGTAGATATGCTCCAGTTGGTTTGTCCCCAGTAGATATGCCTCCAGTTGGTTTGTCTCCAGTAGATATGCCCCAGTTGGTTTGTCTCCAGTAGATATGCCCCCAGTTGGTTTGTCTCCAGTAGATATGCCCCAGTTGGTTTGTCTCTAGTAGATATGCCTCCAGTTGGTTTGTCTCTAGTAGATATGCTCCAGTTGGTTTGTCCCCAGTAGATATGCCCCCAGTTGATTTGTCTCTAGTAGATATGCTCCAGTTGGTTTGTCTCCAGTAGATATGCCCCAGTTGGTTTGTCTCCAGTAGATATGCCCCAGTTGGTTTGTCTCCAGTAGATATGCCCCAGTTGGTTTGTCTCTAGTAGATATGCTCCAGTTGGTTTGTCCCCAGTAGATATGCCTCCAGTTGGTTTGTCTCCAGTAGATATGCCTCCAGTTGGTTTGTCTCCAGTAGATATGCCCCAGTTGGTTTGTCTCCAGTAGATATGCCCCCAGTTGGTTTGTCTCCAGTAGATATGCCTCCAGTTGGTTTGTCTCCAGTAGATATGCCCCAGTTGGTTTGTCTCCAGTAGATATGCCCCAGTTGGTTTGTCTCCTGTAGATATGCCCCCAGTTGGTTTGTCTCCAGTAGATATGCTCCAGTTGGTTTGTCTCCAGTAGATATGCCCCCAGTTGGTTTGTCTCCAGTAGATATGCCTCCAGTTGGTTTGTCTCCAGTAGATATGCCCCAGTTGGTTTGTCTCCAGTAGATATGCCCCAGTTGGTTTGTCTCCTGTAGATATGCCCCAGTTGGTTTGTCTCCAGTAGATATGCCTCCAGTTGGTTTGTCCCAAGTAGATATGCTCCTGTTGGTTTGTCTCTAGTAGATATGCTCCAGTTGGTTTGTCCCCAGTAGATATGCCCCAGTTGGTTTGTCTCCAGTAGATATGCCCCCAGTTGGTTTGTCTCCAGTAGATATGCCCCAGTTGGTTTGTCTCCAGTAGATATGCCTCCAGTTGGTTTGTCTCCAGTAGATATGCCCCAGTTGGTTTGTCTCCAGTAGATATGCCCCAGTTGGTTTGTCTATAGTAGATATGCCCCAGTTGGTTTGTCTCTAGTAGATATGCCTCCAGTTGGTTTGTCTCCAGTAGATATGCCCCCATTTGGTTTGTCCCCAGTAGATATGCCCCAGTTGGTTTGTCCCCAGTAGATATGCCCCAGTTGGTTTGTCTCTAGTAGATATGCCCCAGTTGGTTTGTCTCCAGTAGATATGCCTCCAGTTGGTTTGTCTCCAGTAGATATGCCCCAGTTGGTTTGTCTCCAGTAGATATGCTCCAGTTGGTTTGTCTCCAGTAGATATGCCCCAGTTGGTTTGTCCCCAGTAGATATGCCCCAGTTGGTTTGTCCCCAGTAGATATGCCCCAGTTGGTTTGTCTCCAGTAGATATGCCCCAGTTGGTTTGTCCCCAGTAGATATGCCCCAGTTGGTTTGTCTCTAGTAGATATGCCCCAGTTGGTTTGTCTCCAGCAGATATGCCCCAGTTGGTTTGTCCCCAGTAGATATGCCCCAGTTGGTTTGTCTCTAGTAGATATGCCCCAGTTGGTTTGTCTCCAGTAGATATGCCTCCAGTTGGTTTGTCTCCAGTAGATATGCCCCAGTTGGTTTGTCTCCAGTAGATATGCACCCAGTTGGTTTGTCTCCAGTAGATATGCCTCCAGTTGGTTTGTCTCCAGTAGATATGCCTCCAGTTGGTTTGTCCCCAGTAGATATGCCTCCAGTTGGTTTGTCTCCAGTAGATATCCCCCCAGTTGGTTTGTCTCCAGTTGGTTTGTCTCCAGTAGATATGCCTCCAGTTGGTTTGTCCCCAGTAGATATGCCCCAGTTGGTTTGTCCCCAGTAGATATGCCTCCAGGTGGTTTGTCTCCAGTAGATATGCCCCAGTTGGTTTGTCTCCAGTAGATATGCTCCAGTTGGTTTGTCCCCAGTAGATATGCCCCAGTTGGTTTGTCCCCAGTAGATATGCCTCCAGGTGGTTTGTCTCCAGTAGATATGCCTCCAGTTGGTTTGTCCCCAGTAGATATGCCTCCAGTTGGTTTGTCTCCAGTAGATATCCCCCCAGTTGGTTTGTCTCCAGTTGGTTTGTCTCCAGTAGATATGCCTCCAGTTGGTTTGTCCCCAGTAGATATGCCCCAGTTGGTTTGTCCCCAGTAGATATGCCTCCAGGTGGTTTGTCTCCAGTAGATATGCCCCAGTTGGTTTGTCTCCAGTAGATATGCCTCCAGGTGGTTTGTCTCCAGTAGATATGCCCCAGTTGGTTTGTCTCCAGTAGATATGCCTCCAGGTGGTTTGTCCCCAGTAGATATGCCTCCAGTTGGTTTGTCCCCAGTAGATATGCCCCAGTTGGTTTGTCCCCAGTAGATATGCCTCCAGGTGGTTTGTCTCCAGTAGATATGCCCCAGTTGGTTTGCCCCCAGTAGATATGCCCCCAGTTGGTTTGTCTCCAGTAGATATGCCTCCAAGTGGTTTGTCTCCAGTAGATATGCCCCAGTTGGTTTGTCCCCAGTAGATATGCCCCAGTTGGTTTGTCCCCAGTAGATATGCCTCCAGGTGGTTTGTCTCCAGTAGATATGCCTCCAGTTGGTTTGTCTCCAGTAGATATGCCTCCAGTTGGTTTGTCCCCAGTAGATATGCCCCCAGTTGGTTTGTCTCCAGTAGATATGCCCCCAGTTGTTTTGCCCCCAGTAGATATGCCCCAGTTGGTTTGTCTCCAGTAGATATGCTCCAGTTTGTTTGCCCCCAGTAGATATGCCCCCAGTTGGTTTGCCCCCAGTAGATATGCCCCCAGTTGGTTTGTCCCCAGTAGATATGCCCCAGTTGGTTTGTCTCCAGTAGATATGCCCCAGTTGGTTTGTCCCCAGTAGATATGCCCCAGTTGGTTTGTCCCCAGTAGATATGCCCCAGTTGGTTTGTCTCCAGTAGATATGCTCCAGTTGGTTTGTCTCCAGTAGATATGCCCCAGTTGGTTTGTCTCCAGTAGACATGCCCCCGGTAGTTTTGCACCCCAGTAGATATGCCCGCAGGTGGTTTGCCCTCAGTAGATATGGCCCCAGTTGGTTTGCCCCAGTAGATATGCCCCCAGTAAATATGCCCCCAGTAGATATGCCCCCAGTTGGTTCCCCCCTAGTAGCACCGCTTACACACACACTAAAAAAGAAAAAAACCCAATACTGACCAGCCCCGCTCCTGCTTCCGGATCGCTGCCCTCTGCCTGGCCGTCCGCTCCTTTTAATTATGGGAGAGACGCCATAGTGCACTCTGTGGGACTCGGGGTCCGGAGCTCAGCAGTGAGCTCCTGCCACCAGCTGCCGCTGAGAGGAAGGAACCGGGCGCCTGCTGGTAACACAATCTCAGCGGGCGCCCGGCATCTCCTTGGGTTATGTGAGCCGGAGGAGGTGGAACTGTGTTCTGGCTCTAGATGGAACTGACAGAACGCAGTTCCGCCCCGTTCCGGCTCACTTTAACCTCTGGTAGCACCATCGCAGCACCATCGGCTCCAACATTGAAGATTGCACATGCATTTTCAGGTTCATTTTTGCCGTCTGAACGTGGCTTCTTGTGACACAGTTATTATTATTATTATCCTTTATTTATATGGCGCCACAAGGGTTCCGCAGCGCCCAATTACAGAGTACATAAACAAATAATCAAACAGGAAAACAGCAACTTCCAGTTGACGACAATATAGGACAAGTACAGGGTAAATAAACATAATTACATCAGCAGATGACACTGGAATAAGTATCAGGTGGCAGAAGACTGCTGGATTTGGTGCAGCTGAAGATTATTAAAGTAAGAAAGGATAAGCACATGAGGGAAGAGGGCCCTGCTCGTGAGAGCTTACATTCTAAAGGGGAGGGGTATACAGACAGGGGTGACACAGATGGGGTACATGGAGAGCGTGGAACAGAGGTTTGGGATGAGATTTGGCTGAGTTTGTTGAAGAAGTGGGTCTTGAGAGCCCGTTTGAAGTTTTGTAAAGTGGTGGAAAGTCTGAGGGGAAGAGGTAGGGAATTCCAGAGAAGTGGTGCAGCACGTGAGAAATCTTGGAGGTAGGAGTGGGAGGAAGTAATCCGTAGGCAGGAGAGTCGGCGAGCATTAGCAGAGAGAAGAGGACGGGTGGGAGAGTAAAGGGAGATAAGGTCAGAGATGTAGATGGGAGTTTCCATTTACTTAATGTTCATACGAGATGCTTGATTGACATGTAATATCGATGGGTCTTACAGAATGTGTCGGCAGAGTGTGGACAGGTCGGTCAATCAGCCTAATAACGGCCCAGAGCGCTGGCCTGTATTCTCCGGTCTGCTGTTATACAGTGACACATTTCTCCAGGCAGAGGTCCCACTGTGAGCAGCTTCTCGCTGGTCTTATTACACCGTGCTATCTCATTAGAGTTATATATAACACGCGCGGCCACCTGACGAGCCATAGTGTGGGCACAGTGAGGCCGCCAGCCCTGCTGTAACCTCATCCCCACGTTCTCTCCCTCTGCGTTCAGACGCTGACACAAGGATGAGGGAGTTGTGTAATTAAGGGCCTAATTCAGATCTGTTAGCTCGCTAGCTATTTTTTTGCAGCGCTGCGATCAGATAGTCGCCGCCTATAGGGGAGTGCATTTTAGCTTTGCAAGTGTGCGATCGCATGTGCAGCCGCCCTGTACAAAAACAGCTTGTGCAGTTTCTGAGTAGCTCTGACCTTACTCAGCCGCTGCGATCACATCAGCCTATTCAAGCCCGGAATTGACGCCAGACACCCGCCCTGCAAACGCTTTGACACGCCTGCGTTTTTCCAAACTCTCCCAGAAAACGGTCAGTTGCCACCCACAAACGCCCTCTTCCTGTCAATCTCCTTGCGAACGGCTGTGTGAATGGTTTCTTCGCTAGAACCAGTGCACAACAACGATCAGCTTTGTAACCGTACGGCGCGCCTGCGCATTACGGTGTAGCTCTGATTACTAGAAGCCGTTGGCCCTAATCATGAGTTGGACACAGCGGTGATGTCGGAAGCTGTGGAGCGATGCGTCCTGGTTTTGTTTGTACAATATTAGACGCACAGTAACAGAAATGTGTGGGGCGCTCCTGGATGGTGACTGGGAGGTAACAGGGGTGGCTAATCCAACGCATGGAGATGTTGCGTTTTATGTCGCAAGCGTGGATGATCTGCAACCAGGGGTGTATCTAGGGGTCCAGACACCCTTGGCAAAGTAAGGGACTGCCTCCCCCCCATATTTGAAATACAGAAGGCGCATGTGCAAGAACAGGGCATGAATTTGTGGGAAAGGGGCATGACCACACAATAGTACCCCCAATTCAAATTACGCTACACAGTAGTACCACTTATACACATTATGCCACACAGTAGCAGTACCCCTTCCCCTGTGCCTAACCCTAACCTCCTCCCACAGTCTAATCCTTCCCCTATCCCTAACTATAATCCCTAACACTTCCCCTAGTGCCTAACCCTAACCTCCTCCCACAGTCTAATCCTTCCCCTATCCCTAACTATAATCCCTAACACTTCCCCTAGTGCCTAACCCTAACCTCCCCACACAGTCTAATCCTTCCCCTATCCCTAACTATAATCCCTAACACTTCCCCTAGTGCCTAACCCTAACCTCCTCCCACAGTCTAATCCTTCCCCTATCCCTAACTATAATCCCTAACACTTCCACTAGTGCCTAACCCTAACCTCCTCCCACAGTCTAATCCTTCCACTATCCCTAACTATAATCCCCAACTCTTCCCCTAGTGCCTAAACCTAACCTCCCCACACAGTCTAATCCTTCCCCTATCCCTAACTATAATCCCCAACACTTCCCCTAGTGCCTAACCCTAACCTCCGCACACAGTCTAATCCTTCCACTATCCCTAACACTTCCCCTAGTGCCTAAACCTAACCTCCCCACACAGTCTAATCCTTCCACTATCCTAACTATAATCCCTAACTCTTCCCCTAGTGCCTAAACCTAACCTCCCCACACAGTCTAATCCTTCCACTATCCTAACTATAATCCCTAACTCTTCCCCTAGTGCCTAACCCTAACCTCCCCACACAGTCTAATCCTTCCACTATCCCTAACTATAATCCCTAACTCTTCCCCTAGTGCCTAAACCTAACCTCCCCACACAGTCTAATCTTTCCACTATCCCTAACTATAATCCCTAACTCTTCCCCTAGTGCCTAAACCTAACCTCCCCACACAATCTAATCCTTCCACTATTCCTAACTATAATCCCTAACACTTCCCCTGTGCCTAACCCTAACCTCCTCCCACAGTCTAATCCTTCCCCTATTCCTAATTATAATCCCTAACACTTCCCCGAGTGCCTAACCCTAACCTCCCCACACAGTCTAATCCTTCCACTATCCCTAACTATAATCCCTAACTCTTCCCCTAATGCCTAAACCTAACCTCCCCACACAGTCTAATCCTTCCACTATCCCTAACTATAATCCCTAACACTTCCCCTAGTGCCTAACCCTAACCTCCCCACACAGTCTAATCCTTCCACTATCCCTAACTATAATCCCTAACTCTTCCCCTAGTGCCTAACCCTAACCTCCCAACACAGTCTAATCCTTCCACTATCCCTAACTATAATCCCTAACACTTCCCCTAGTGCCTAAACCTAACCTCCCCACACAGTCTAATCCTTCCACTATCCCTAACTATAATCCCTAACTCTTCAGTTTGTGTCTAACCCTAATCCCCCAGATCCTAACCCTAACCCCCCAGAGCCTAACACTAACCTACCCCCACAGCCTAATCATTCCCCTATCCCTACCTATAATACCTAACCCTTCATCTAGTGCCTAAACCTAACCCACCCCCACAGCCTAATCCTTCCCCTATCCCTACCTATAATACATAACCCTTCATCTAGTGCCTAAACCTAACCTCTTCCCACAGTCTAATCCTTTCCCTATCCCTAACTATAATCCCAAACACTTCCCCTAGTGCCTAACCCTAATCTCCCCACACAATCTAATCCTTCCACTATTCTTAACTATAATCCCTAACACTTCAGATAGTGTCTAACCCTAATCCCCCAGAGCCTAACACTAACCTCCCCCACAGACTAATCCTTCTCCTATCTCTAACCCTTCTGCTAGTGTCTAACCCTACCCCCCAGAGCCCAACCCTACACCCCTACATCTTAATCCTTCCCCTATCCCTAACTGTAATCCCTAACCCTTCTGCTAGTGTCTAACCCTAACCTCCCCACACAGTCTAATCCTTCCACTATCCCTAACTATAATCCCTAACACTTCCCCTGTGCCTAACCCTAACCTCCACCCACAGTCTAATCCTTCCACTATCCCTAACTATAATCCCTAACCCTTCTGCTAGTGTCTAACCCTAACCTCCCACCACAGCCTTGTCCTTCCCCTATCCCTAACAATAATCCCTAACCATTCCTAATGCCTAACCTCCCCCTATAGCCTTATCCTTCCACCAATCTCTAACTATAATCCTTAACCCTTCCCATAGTGCATAACCCTAAAACCCCACAGCCTTATCCTTTCCGATAGTGCTTCTAATATCAGTTTGGAACCATTTGTGCTTCTAATATCAGTTTGGAACTGATGGTGCTTCTAATATTGGGCTGGAACCGATGATGACACCGTGCTGAGCTGGAAACAATTGTAGTTAGACTGGAGCTGACAAGGAATACAAGGGCCTAAGTCAGACCTGACACAGACAGGCTGCAAGTGACTTCAATAACGTTGCTTCAGAGATACATCCTGGGCTCTATAGTTTGTCCACAGTCTGTGGGCCTAATTCAGATCTGATCGCAGCAGCAAATTTGTTTGCTAATGGGCAAAACCATGTGCACTGCCGGGGGGGCAGATGTAACATATGCAGAGAGAGTTAGATTCGTGACATCCTATCCCTTACCTTTCCCCTAGTGCCTAACCTTAGCCCTCTCCTCATCCCCGCAGCCTAATCCTTTCCCTATCCCTAATATCTAACCCTTCCTCTAATGTCTAACCCTAACCTCCCTCTCAGCCTAACCCTAACCTCAGAGTTTCTACTCCTTCTCTTCATCTTCTCGGACCAGAACTCTATCTCTAACTCTAATCAGTAACCCTTCCTCTAGTGTCTAACCCTAACCTCCCTCACAGCCTAACCCTAACCTCAGAGTGTCTACTCCTTCTCTTCATCTTCTCGGACCAGACCTCTATCCCTAACCGTAATACCTAACCCTTCCCCTAGTGCCTAACCCTACCCCCTCCTCATCCCCACAGCCTAAACCTTCCCCTATCACTAACTCTAATTCCTAAACCCTTCCTCTAGTGTCTAACCCTAACCTCCCTCACAGCCTAACCCTAACCTCAGAGTGCCTACTCCTTCTCTTCATCTTCTTGGACCAGACCTCTATCCCTAACTGTAATACCTAACTCTTCCCCTAGTACCTAACCCTACCCCCTCCTCATCCCCACAGCCTAAACCTTCCCCTATCACTAACTCTAATCCCTAACCCTTCCTCTAGTGTCTAACCCTAACCTCCCTCACAGCCTAACCCTAACCTCAGAGTGTCTACTCCTTCTCTTAATCTTCTCGGGCCAGACCTCTATCCCTAACTGTAATACCTAACCCTTCCCCTAGTGCCTAACCCTACCCCCCTCCTCATCCCCACAGCCTAAACCTTCCCCTATCACTAACTCTAATCCCTAACCCTTCCTCTAGTGTCTAACCCTAACCTCCCTCACAGCCTAACCCTAACCTCAGAGTGTCTACTCCTTCTCTTCATCTTCTCGGACCAGACCTCTATCCCTAACTGTAATACCTAACCCTTCCCCTAGTGCCTAACCCTACCCCCCTTCTCATCCCCACAGCCTAAAACTTCTCCTATCACTAACTCTAATCCCTAACCCTTCCTCTAGTGTCTACCCCTAACCTCCCTCACAGCCTAACCCTAACCTCAGAGTGTCTACTCCTTCTCTTCATCTTCTCGGACCAGACCTCTATCCCTAACTGTAATACCTAACCCTTCTCCTAGTGCCTAACCCTACCCCCTCCTCATCCCCACAGCCTAAACCTTCCCCTATCACTAACTCTATTCCCTAACCCTTCCTCTAGTGTCTAACCCTAACCTCCCTCACAGCCTAACCCTAACCTCAGAGTGTCTACTCCTTCTCTTCATCTTCTCGGACCAGGCCTCTATCCATAACTAATACCTAACCCTTCCCCTAGTGCCTAACCCTACCCCCCTCCTCATCCCCACAGACTAAACCTTCCCCTATCACTAACTCTAATCCCTAACCCTTCCTCTAGTGTCTATCCCTAACCTCACTCACAGCCTAACCCTAACCTCAGAGTGTCTACTCCTTCTCTTCATCTTCTCTGACCAGACCTCTATCCCTAACTGTAATACCTAACCCTTCTCCTAGTGCCTAACCCTACCCCCCTCCTCATCCCCACAGCCTAAACCTTCCCCTATCACTAACTCTAATCCCTAACCCTTCCTCTAGTGTCTAACCCTAACCTCCATCACAGCCTAACCCTAACCTCAGAGTGTCTACTCCTTCTCTTCATCTTCTCGGACCAGACCTCTATCCCTAACTGTAATACCTAACCCTTCGCCTAGTGCCTAACCCTACCCCCTCCTCATCCCCACAGCCTAAACCTTCCCCTATCACTAACTCTAATCCCTAACCCGTCCTCTAGTGTCTAACCCTTACCTCCCTCACAGCCTAACCCTAACCTCAGAGTGTCTACTCCTTCTCTTCATCTTCTTGGACCAGACCTCTATCCCTAACTGTAATACCTAACCCTTCTCCTAGTGCCTAACCCTACCCCCCTCCTCATCCCCACAGCCTAAACCTTCCCCTATCACTAACTCTAATCCCTAACCCTTCCTCTAGTGTCTAACCCTAACCTCCCTCACAGCCAAACCCTAACCTCAGAGTGTCTACTCCTTCTCTTCATCTTCTCGGACCAGACCTCTATCACTAACTGTAATACCTAACCCTTCTCCTCGTGCCTAACCCTACCCCCCTCCTCATCCCCACAGCCTAAACCTTCCCCTATCACTAACTCTAATCCCTAACCCTACCTCTAGTGTCTAACCCTAACCTCCCTCATAGCCTAACCCTAACCTCAGAGTGTCTACTCCTTCTCTTCATCTTCTCGGACCAGACCTCTATCCCTAACTGTAATACCTAACCCTTCCCCTAGTGCCTAACCCTACCCCCTCCTCATCCCCACAGCCTAAACCTTCCCCTATCACTAACTCTAATCCCTAACCCATCCTCTAGTGTCTAACCCTTACCTCCCTCACAGCCTAACCCTAACCTCAGAGTGTCTACTCCTTCTCTTCATCTTCTTGGACCAGACCTCTATCCCTAACTGTAATACCTAACCCTTCTCCTAGTGCCTAACCCTACCCCCTCCTCATCCCCACAGCCTAAACCTTCCCCTATCACTAACTCTATTCCCTAACCATTCCTCTAGTGTCTAACCATAACCTCCCTCACAGCCTAACCCTAACCTCAGAGTGTCTACTCCTTCTCTTCATCTTCTTGGACCAGGCCTCTATCCATAACTAATACCTAACCCTTCCCCTAGTGCCTAACCCTACCCCCCTCCTCATCCCCACAGACTAAACCTTCCCCTATCACTAACTCTAATCCCTAACCCTTCCTCTAGTGTCTATCCCTAACCTCCCTCACAGCCTAACCCTAACCTCAGAGTGTCTACACCTTCTCTTCATCTTCTCGGACCAGACCTCTATCCCTAACTGTAATACCTAACCCTTCTCCTAGTGCCTAACCCTACCCCCCTCCTCATCCCCACAGCCTAAACCTTCCCCTATCACTAACTCTATTCCCTAACCCTTCCTCTAGTGTCTAACCCTAACCTCCCTCACAGCCTAACCCTAACCTCAGAGTGTCTACTCCTTCTCTTCATCTTCTCGGACCAGACCTCTATCCCTAACTGTAATACCTAACCCTTCCCCTAGTGCCTAACCCTACCACCTCCTCATCCCCACAGCCTAAACCTTCCCCTATCACTAACTCTAATCCCTAACCCATCCTCTAGTGTCTAACCCTTACCTCCCTCACAGCCTAACCCTAACCTCAGAGTGTCTACTCCTTCTCTTCATCTTCTTGGACCAGACCTCTATCCCTAACTGTAATACCTAACCCTTCTCCTAGTGCCTAACCCTACCCCCTCCTCATCCCCACAGCCTAAACCTTCCCCTATCACTAACTCTATTCCCTAACCCTTCCTCTAGTGTCTAACCCTAACCTCCCGACACAGCCTAACCCTAACCTCAGAGTGTCTACTCCTCTTCATCTTCTCGGACAAGACCTCTATCCATAACTAATACCTAACCCTTCCCCTAGTGACTAACCCTACCCTTCTCCTCATCCCCACAGCCTAAACCTTCCCCTATCACTAACTCTAATCCCTAACTCTTCCTCTAGTGTCTAATCCTAACCTCCCTCACAGCCTAACCCTAACCTCAGAGTGTCTACTCCTTCTCTTCATCTTCTCGGACCAGACCTCTATCCATACCTAATACCTAACCCTTCCCCTAGTGCTTAACCCTACCCCCCTCCTCATCCCCACAGCCTAAAACCTTCCCCTATCACTAACCCTTATCCCTAACCCTTCCTCTAGTGTCTAACCCTAACCTCCCTCACAGCCTAACCCTAACCTCAGAGTGTCTACTCCTTCTCTTCATCTTCTCGGACCAGACCTCTATCCCTAACTGTAATACCTAACCCTTCCCCTAGTGCCTAACCCTACCCCCCTCCTCATCCCCACAGCCTAAACCTTCCCCTATCACTAACTCTAATCCCTACCCCTTCCTCTAGTGTCTAACCCTAACCTCCCTCACAGCCTAACCCTAACCTCAGAGTGTCTACTCCTTCTCTTCATCTTCTCGGACCAGACCTCTATCCCTAACTGTAATACCTAACCCTTCCCCTAGTGCCTAACCCTACCCCCTCCTCGTCCCCACAGCTTAAACCTTCCCCTATCACTAACTCTAATCCCTAACCCGTCCTCTAGTGTCTAACCCTAACCTCCCTCACAGCCTAACCCTAATCTCAGAGTGTCTACTCCTTCTCTTCATCTTCTCGGACCAGACCTCTATCCCTAACTGTAATACTTAACCCTTCTCCTAGTGCCTAACCCTACCCCCTCCTCATCCCCACAGCCTAAACCTTCCCCTATCACTAACTCTATTCCCTAACCCTTCCTCTAGTGTCTAACCCTAACCCCCCCTCAATCTAACCCTAACCTCAGAGTGTCTACTCCTTCTCTTCATCTTCTCGGACCAGACCTCTATCCATAACTAATACCTAACCCTTTCCCCAATTCCTAACCCTACCCCCCTCCTCATCCCCACAGCCTAAACCTTCCCCTATCACTTACTCTAATCCCTAACCCTTCCTCTTGTGTCTAACCCTAACCTCCCTCACAGCCTAACCCTAACCTCAGAGTGTCTACTCCTTCTCTTCATCTTCTCGGACCAGACCTCTATCCATAAATAATACCTAACCCTTCCCCTAGTGCCTAACCCTACCCCCCTCCTCATCCCCACAGCCTAAACCTTCCCCTATCCCTAACTCTAATCCCTAACCCTTCCTCTAGTGTCTAACCCTAACCTCCCTCACAGCCTAACCCTAACCTCAGAGTGTCTACTCCTTCTCTTCATCTTCTCGGACCAGACCTCTATCCATAACTAATACCTAACCCTTCCCCTAGTGCCTAACCCTACCCCCTCCTCATCCCCACAGCATAAACCTTCCCCTATCACTAACTCTAATCCCTAACCCTTCCTCTAGTGTCTAACCCTAACCTCCCTCACAGCCTAACCCTAACCTCAGAGTGTCTACTCCTTCTCTTCATCTTCTCGGACCAGACCTCTATGCATAACTAATACCTAACCCTTCCCCTAGTGCCTAACCCTACCCCCTCCTCATCCCCACAGCCTAAACCTTCCCCTATCACTAACTCTAATCCCTAACCCTTCCTCTAGTGTCTAACCCTAACCTCCCTCACAGCCTAACCCTAACCTCAGAGTGTCTACTCCTTCTCTTCATCTTCTCGGACCAGACCTCTATCCCTAACTGTAATACCTAACCCTTCCCCTAGTGCCTAACCCTACCCCCTCCTCATCCCCACATCCTAAACCTTCCCCTATCACTAACTCTAATCCCTAACCCATTCTCTAGTGTCTAACCCTTACCTCCCTCACAGCCTAACCCTAACCTCAGAGTGTCTACTCCTTCTCTTCATCTTCTTGGACTAGACCTCTATCCCTAACTGTAAAACCTAACCCTTCTCCTAGTGCCTAACCCTAGCCCCTCCTCATCCCCACAGCCTAAACCTTCCCCTATCACTAACTCTATTCCCTAACCCATCCTCTAGTGTCTAACCCTAACCTCCCGACACAGCCTAACCCTAACCTCAGAGTGTCTACTCCTCTTCATCTTCTCGGACCAGACCTCTATCCATAACTAATACCTAACCCTTCCCCTAGTGCCTAACCCTACCCCCCTCCTCATCCCCACAGCCTAAACCTTCCCCTATCACTAACTCTAATCCCTAACTCTTCCTCTAGTGTCTAACCCTAACCTCCCTCACAGCCTAACCCTAACCTCAGAGTGTCTACTCCTTCTCTTCATCTTCTCGGACCAGACCTCTATCCATAACTAATACCTAACCCTTCCCCTAGTGCTTAACCCTACCCCCCTCCTCATCCCCACAGCCTAAAACCTTCCCCTATCACTAACCCTAATCCCGATGCATACTTACACTTTCAAAGTGCACATTTTATGCCCTGGAAAAGGAGTATCCCAAAAAGTCAGTTCCTACGGATTAGAAGGAACTGTTCGGAACAAAGCCTGTTTGAGACTCAAGCTAAAATAATGTATGACTCCTTTATTACAAGAGGATACCCTGAATTATTACTAAAAAATGCATTATCTGAAGTCAGGAAATTAGATCGAAACCAGATTTTAGGTTCTAGTAAAAACCTCAAAAAATACAAATCCGATCAAGAGGAGGTAGCATTTATCTCCACATTCAATAATTGCCATTCTGAAATTAGAGATATTGTTTCTAAAAATTTCAATATCCTCAAACAAGATACCTTCCTTTCTCCTCTTCTCCCACAGACCCCACGGTTCATCTTCAAAAAGAATCTTTCGCTCAAAAATATACTGGCACCGAGTCATCTTAGACCTATTACAGATTCCAATTGTAGGGACACAGAGGGTTCCACTTGGTTACAAAAACCAAAGGGTTGTTACAAGTGTGGCAAAAGTAGGTGCATCACTTGCAACTTCATTCAAAATAAAACCCAAAAAATCAAGTTAGAGGATTCTGAGAAAACACATGAGATTGAACAGTTTATTAACTGTGGAACCACACATGTGATTTATCTATTAATCTGTAGCTGCAACAAAAAATATATAGGCCGGACTACCCGACCTTTGAAAATTCGGTTTTTAGAACATCGCAGAAATATTCTAAAGAGAATCCAGACCCATAGTGTATCCAAACATTACAGTGACTGCCACCAAGGAAATCCAGCCTGTCTAAAACTCATAGGGGTAGAACATATTCCAAAAACAACACGAGGAGGAGACAGATACAAAAAATTGTGTAAACAAGAGACCCTATGGATGTTCAGAATGAACAGTATATTTCCAGACGGACTCAATGAATCAGTAGAACTTAATATGTTATTGTAGATGCTTTTTTCATTTTTTACATTTTTTCCTTCTGTAAATGAATCTCTCCTAATGTGGATATAGGATTCTGCAATGTTTGCAATAAATAACTGATAAAAAATATATTGTTTTCTTAAATAAAAAAATCTATGATATTAATTAATATAGGTCAATGCAAATCCTTGACCCACATATAAACCAGCATATATATATATATATATCCGTATAGATACTGTTAGGACATCAGCACCATGATATGTGCCACTAAATTAAAATATTAAGACCACTTAAAAATACACTCACAGATCTCAATAAAAACTATATATAACTCAAAAGAAACAGATAAATATATGTTGTGTTAGAAATTTGAACATATAAAAAAGAAAAAATCAAGTTTTTCAAAACTCATTTATTACGTTTATTACTGTTATCATCTATTGCCAAATAATGTCAGGATTAGAATATATATATGATACCGAGAGAATAGAGCCATCTTAAAAATCATTTGTTTCTGAGGATTAAAACTGGGGCATCATGATTGTAATGAATTGTCCACATAAACTGTAATCCACAATGTCTCTTATCTTGTTTTTAGCACACTGACATTGTAATCTAGAAGTCAGGTGATCAATTGTGCATCTGGTTACTAGGCGACGGTAACAACATAAATATTGCCAGAACCAGAACAATAAAATGAAATCACGTATAAAAACCATATGTACTCCGGGCTTATGTTTACTAATAATTTCCAGTTAAACTATCACATACAATGTCCCTTAATACGGCACCTACATGTCAATTAACCACACTGACAGTATAACTTAGAGGCCAGGTGACCAAGTGTTTATATGGTCACCAGGCAACAGACCGGGGATTGAGTCCGTGAGCGGAAGTGACGCGATCCGTGCCGAAGGTCTGTTTATCTGACACAGACACGGACGCGCCGCGATAGCAGAGCAGCGATCGGCTCTAGAATCGATATGAGAGCAGGTAGCATCCAACAGGTGGGGATCATATAACTAGTCTAATACCAGCTAAATAGACTTCAGATAATTTGGACACAGTATCTACCTTAAAATAAAAGAAGGGAGGTTGCTAGGCAACAGCACTGTCTGACCCGGAAGTAGTTTGAGATACCAAAACAAAGGGGAGTATAAGATCAATAGTAACCTGGAAGTAATGAGTATTGATGGAAAAAAATTTATTTTTAAATTTATGGATTTGTTAGACATATATTGAATTAAACCACGAATTAAGATTGAGTCTGTTATGCACTTTATTTGTATGTATTGTTTGTATATGTTTTGTGGAGGAGATTGACCGTTTCTGGAGCTGTATGAACTGAACAGGTGGGGCCAATCAGTGGCCATCTTAGGGTATAAATATAGAAGCCCTGACACTGATGAGATCACCTTTGAGAAAGCTGCAGGCACTGCAGCGAAACGCGTCAGGTGTTTATGCTCCAGGATCACCATCTTCAATTGAGAGCTGCACGCACGACATCCGGATCTTTAGTGGACTTTGACGAATCACGCACAGAGAAAAAGGTGAATAACCTGTCAACTGGCAACACAGCCTTTGCCACTCAGCACTGAGGACTCCGCACACTGGTGAGGATACAAGATTGTCATTTGGTTCCACCCGCTATAAGGGACGCTATCCAGAGAACCCCCTCCTCCAGCGGTAAATCATGTGGCACTGATGCCATCAGAACTGTGTCAAAAAGTCCAGTTGTCACCTAACTCAAAATACCGTCATTTAGTCCACACTAATTAAGAAAACGGATGGTCTAATTAAGGCAGCCCCATAGTGATCCTGCTCATTGTATTTTACTTTTTTATTTACAATTCTATACCAATTTTATTGATATATTGTATGAGATATTTTAATAAATTAACCCAATTTTTTTCACCTTCAGTTCATACAGCTCCACGTGTGTTTATCTCCTCCATTATTAATATTTTTTGAATGATTTGAATTTATGTTTATTTACACCTCATAGCGCTGCTACTTTGTTTGTTGTTTATTGTGTATAGTGTTTTCAGGACTGACTAGACCTGTTTTTTAGCAGCTGCTATAATTAGAACACCAGCCCACCTTGCGCCCGATTTTTAACCTAGGTTAAAAAAACTCTTTGCTCTATCCATAACTAATACCTAACCCTTCCCCTAGTGCCTAACCCTACCCCCCTCCTCATCCCCACAGCCTAAACCTTCCCCTATCACTAACCCTAATCCCTAACCCTTCCTCTAGTGTCTAACCCTAACCTCCCTCCCAGCAAAAACCCTAACCTCAGAGTGTCTACTCCTTCTCTTCATCTTCTCGGACCAGACCTCTATCCCTAACTGTAATACCTAACCCTTCCCCTAGTGCCTAACCCTACCCCCATCCTCATCCCCACAGCCTAAACCTTCCCCTATCACTAACTCTAATCCCTAACCCTTCCTCTAGTGTCTAACCCTAACCTCCCTCACAGCCTAACCCTAACCTCAGAGTGTATACTCCTTCTCTTCATCTTCTCGGACCAGACCTCTATGCATAACTAATACCTAACCCTTCCCCTAGTGACTAACCCTACCCCCCTCCTCATCCCCACAGCCTAAACCTTCCCCTATCACTAACTCTAATCCCTAACCCCTCCTCTAGTGTCTAACCCTAACCTCCCTCACAGCCTAACCCTAACCTCAGAGTGTCTACTCCTTCTCTTCATCTTCTCGGACCAGACCTCTATCCCTAACTGTAATACCTAACCCTTCTCCTAGTGCCTAACCCTAGCCCCTCCTCATCCCCACAGCCTAAACCTTCCCCTATCACTAACTCTATTCCCTAACCCTTCCTCTAGTGTCTAACCCTAACCTCCCGACACAGCCTAACCCTAACCTCAGAGTGTCTACTCCACTTCATCTTCTCGGACCAGACCTCTATCCATAACTAATACCTAACCCTTCCCCTAGTGCCTAACCCTACCCCCCTCCTCATCCCCACAGCCTAAACCTTCCCCTATCACTAACTCTAATCCCTAACTCTTCCTCTAGTGTCTAACCCTAACCTCCCTCACAGCCTAACCCTAACCTCAGAGTGTCTACTCCTTCTCTTCATCTTCTCGGACCAGACCTCTATCCATAACTAATACCTAACCCTTCCCCTAGTGCTTAACCCTACCCCCCTCCTCATCCCCACAGCCTAAAACCTTCCCCTATCACTAACCCTAATCCCTAACCCTTCCTCTAGTGTCTAACCCTAACCTCCCTCACAGCCTAACCCTAACCTCAGAGTGTCTACTCCTTCTCTTCATCTTCTCGGACCAGACCTCTATCCATAAATAATACCTAACCCTTCCCCTAGTGCCTAACCCTACCCCCTCCTCATCCCCACAGCCTAAACCTTCCCCTATCACTAACCCTTATCCCTAACCCTTCCTCTAGTGTCTAACCCTAACCTCCCTCACAGCCTAACCCTAACCTCAGAGTGTCTACTCCTTCTCTTCATCTTCTCGGACCAGACCTCTATCCCTAACTGTAATACCTAACCCTTCCCCTAGTGCCTAACCCTACCCCCATCCTCATCCCCACAGCCTAAACCTTCCCCTATCACTAACTCTAATCCCTAACCCTTCCTCTAGTGTCTAACCCTAACCTCCCTCACAGCCTAACCCTAACCTCAGAGTGTCTACTCCTTCTCTTCATCTTCTCGGACCAGACCTCTATCCATAAATAATACCTAACCCTTCCCCTAGTGCCTAACCCTACCCCCTCCTCATCCCCACAGCCTAAACCTTCCCCTATCACTAACCCTTATCCCTAACCCTTCCTCTAGTGTCTAACCCTAACCTCCCTCACAGCCTAACCCTAACCTCAGAGTGTCTACTCCTTCTCTTCATCTTCTCGGACCAGACCTCTATCCCTAACTGTAATACCTAACCCTTCCCCTAGTGCCTAACCCTACCCCCTCCTCGTCCCCACAGCTTAAACCTTCCCCTATCACTAACTCTAATCCCTAACCCGTCCTCTAGTGTCTAACCCTAACCTCACTCACAGCCTAACCCTAATCTCAGAGTGTCTACTCCTTCTCTTCATCTTCTCGGACCAGACCTCTATCCCTGACTGTAATACTTAACCCTTCTCCTAGTGCCTAACCCTACCCCCTCCTCATCCCCACAGCCTAAACCTTCCCCTATCACTAACTCTATTCCCTAACCCTTCCTCTAGTGTCTAACCCTAACCCCCCTCACAGCCTAACCCTAACCTCAGAGTGTCTACTCCTTCTCTTCATCTTCTCGGACCAGACCTCTATCCATAACTAATACCTAACCCTTTCCCCAATTCCTAACCCTACCCCCCTCCTCATCCCCACAGCCTAAACCTTCCCCTATCACTAACTCTAATCCCTAACCCTTCCTCTAGTGTCTAACCCTAACCTCCCTCACAGCCTAACCCTAACCTCAGAGTGTCTACTCCTTTTCTTCATCTTCTCGGACCAGACCTCTATCCATAAATAATACCTAACCCTTCCCCTAGTGCCTAACCCTACCCCCCTCCTCATCCCCACAGCCTAAACCTTCCCCTATCCCTAACTCTAATCCCTAACCCTTCCTCTAGTGTCTAACCCTAACCTCCCTCACAGCCTAACCCTAACCTCAGAGTGTCTACTCCTTCTCTTCATCTTCTCGGACCAGACCTCTATCCATAACTAATACCTAACCCTTCCCCTAGTGCCTAACCCTACCCCCCTCCTCATCCCCACAGCCTAAACCTTCCCCTATCACTAACCCTAATCCCTAACCCTTCCTCTAGTGTCTAACTCTAACCTCCCTCCCAGCAAAAACCCTAACCTCAGAGTGTCTACTCCTTCTCTTCATCTTCTCGGACCAGACCTCTATCCCTAACTGTAATACCTAACCCTTCCCCTAGTGCCTAACCCTACCCCCCTCCTCATCCCCACAGCCTAAACCTTCCCCTATCACTAACTCTAATCCCTAACCCTTCCTCTAGTGTCTAACCCTAACCTCCCTCACAGCCTAACCCTAACCTCAGAGTGTCTACTCCTTCTCTTCATCTTCTCGGACCAGACCTCTATGCATAACTAATACCTAACCCTTCCCCTAGTGACTAACCCTACCCCCCTCCTCATCCCCACAGCCTAAACCTTCCCCTATCACTAACTCTAATCCCTAACCCCTCCTCTAGTGTCTAACCCTAACCTCCCTCACAGCCTAACCCTAACCTCAGAGTGTCTACTCCTTCTCTTCATCTTCTCGGACCAGACCTCTATCCATAACTAATACCTAACCCTTCTCCTAGTGCCTAACCCTACCCCCTCCTCGTCCCCACAGCTTAAACCTTCCCCTATCACTAACTCTAATCCCTAACCCGTCCTCTAGTGTCTAACCCTAACCTCCCTCACAGCCTAACCCTAATCTCAGAGTGTCTACTCCTTCTCTTCATCTTCTCGGACCAGACCTCTATCCCTAACTGTAATACTTAACCCTTCTCCTAGTGCCTAACCCTACCCCCTCCTCATCCCCACAGCCTAAACCTTCCCCTATCACTAACTCTATTCCCTAACCCTTCCTCTAGTGTAGGGGTGGGCAACAGGCGGCCCGCGGGCCGGATGCGGCCCGCGGACCGATCCTGCCTGGCCCGCTGTGCCCCACCAGAGTGCAATGACAAGAGGCCCGACAGGCCGCTTGTCATTGCACTGCTCTCAGACGCGGCACCACTGAGGAAATCCCGGTCACGTCACAGGGTCAGCTGACCGGGATTTCCTCTATCATGCGCTGGGCGTCACGGGGGGCGGCGCTGGGCGGGCACTGCAGAGGTGACTCGGAGCAGAAGCAGCCAATGGGGAGCACTGCGGAGGCCAGTGGGGAGAAGAAACGGCGGCCAGCGGGGAGAAGAAGCGGCGACCAGCGGGGAGAAGAAGTGGCGGCCAGTGAGTAGAAGCGGCGGCGGCAGCAGCAGCAGCAGCAGCAGCGCAGATCATCAGACAGCGGGGATCGTCTGCCACTGACAAATAGGTAAATCCCCTGTCCTGGATAAAGCTAAAGCTGCCATATAAGTTCAGGGGAGGGGAGTTAAAAACGGTTATATGGGTTTAGGGGAGGGGGAGGGTAAGGACTGCTATATAGGTTTAGGGGAGGGTCGGGAAAGGGGGGTAGGGACTGTCTGCCGTAATGTGTAAAAACGGGGGCGCTGTCTGCCGTAATGTATAAAAACGGGGGCGCTGTCTGCAGTAATTATAAAAACGGGGGTGCTGTCTGCCGTAATGTGTAAAAACGGGGGGTGCTGTCTGCCGTAATTTGTAAAAACGGGGGCACTGTCTGCTGTAATGTATAAAAACGGGGGCGATGTCTGCCGTAATGTGTAAAAAGGGGATGCTGTCTGCCGTAATGTGTAAAAACGGGGGCGCTGTCTGCCGTAATTATAAAAACGGGGGTGCTGTCTGCCGTAATGTGTAAAAACGGGGGCACTGTCTGCCGTAATGTATAAAAACGGGGGGCGATGTCTGCCGTAATGTGTAAAAAGGGGATGCTGTCTGCCGTAATGTGTAAAAACGGGGGCGCTTGCTGCCGTAATGTGTAAAAACGGGGGCACTGTCTGCCGTAATGTATAAAAACGGGGACGCTGTCTGCCGTAATGTATAAAAGCGGGGGCGCTGTCTGCCGTAATGTACAAAAGGGGGGGCGCTGTCTGCCGTAATGTATAAAAACGGGGGCGCTGTCTGCCGTAATGTATTAAAGCGGGGGCGCTGTCTGCCGTAATGTATAAAAGCGGGGGTGCTGTCTGCCGTAATGTATAAAAACGGGGGCGCTGTCTGCCGTAATTATAAAAATGGGGGTGCTGTCTGTCGTAATCTGTAAAAAGGGGACGCTGTCTGTCGTAATGTGTAAAAAGGGGGACACTGTCTGCCATAATGTGTAAAAAGGGCACGCTGTCTGCCGTAATGTGTGTATTTTGTGTGTGGCCCTCAAATATTCGCTGGAAGTGTTAAGCGGCCCCCCAGCTGAAATAATTGCCCACCCCTGCTCTAGTGTCTAACCCTAACCCCCCTCACAGCCTAACCCTAACCTCAGAGTGTCTACTCCTTCTCTTCATCTTCTCGGACCAGACCTCTATCCATAACTAATACCTAACCCTTTCCCCAATTCCTAACCCTACCCCCCTCCTCATCCCCACAGCCTAAACCTTCCCCTATCACTAACTCTAATCCCTAACCCTTCCTCTAGTGTCTAACCCTAACCTCCCTCACAGCCTAACCCTAACCTCAGAGTGTCTACTCCTTTTCTTCATCTTCTCGGACCAGACCTCTATCCATAAATAATACCTAACCCTTCCCCTAGTGCCTAACCCTACCCCCCTCCTCATCCCCACAGCCTAAACCTTCCCCTATCCCTAACTCTAATCCCTAACCCTTCCTCTAGTGTCTAACCCTAACCTCCCTCACAGCCTAACCCTAACCTCAGAGTGTCTACTCCTTCTCTTCATCTTCTCGGACCAGACCTCTATCCATAACTAATACCTAACCCTTCCCCTAGTGCCTAACCCTACCCCCCTCCTCATCCCCACAGCCTAAACCTTCCCCTATCACTAACCCTAATCCCTAACCCTTCCTCTAGTGTCTAACCCTAACCTCCCTCCCAGCAAAAACCCTAACCTCAGAGTGTCTACTCCTTCTCTTCATCTTCTCGGACCAGACCTCTATCCCTAACTGTAATACCTAACCCTTCCCCTAGTGCCTAACCCTACCCCCCTCCTCATCCCCACAGCCTAAACCTTCCCCTATCACTAACTCTAATCCCTAACCCTTCCTCTAGTGTCTAACCCTAACCTCCCTCACAGCCTAACCCTAACCTCAGATTGTAAACTCCTTCTCTTCATCTTCTCGGACCAGACCTCTATGCATAACTAATACCTAACCCTTCCCCTAGTGACTAACCCTACCCCCCTCCTCATCCCCACAGCCTAAACCTTCCCCTATCACTAACTCTAACCCCTAACCCCTCCTCTAGTGTCTAACCCTAACCTCCCTCACAGCCTAACCCTAACCTCAGAGTGTCTACTCCTTCTCTTCATCTTCTCGGACCAGACCTCTATCCCTAACTGTAATACCTAACCCTTCTCCTAGTGCCTAACCCTAGCCCCTCCTCATCCCCACAGCCTAAACCTTCCCCTATCACTAACTCTATTCCCTAACCCTTCCTCTAGTGTCTAACCCTAACCTCCCGACACAGCCTAACCCTAACCTCAGAGTGTCTACTCCTCTTCATCTTCTCGGACCAGACCTCTGTCCATAACTAATACCTAACCCTTCCCCTAGTGCCTAACCCTACCCCCCTCCTCATCCCCACAGCCTAAACCTTCCCCTATCACTAACTCTAATCCCTAACTCTTCCTCTAGTGTCTAACCCTAACCTCCCTCACAGCCTAACCCTAACCTCAGAGTGTCTACTCCTTCTCTTCATCTTCTCGGACCAGACCTCTATCCATAACTAATACCTAACCCTTCCCCTAGTGCTTAACCCTACCCCCCTCCTCATCCCCACAGCCAAAAACCTTCCCCTATCACTAACCCTAATCCATAACCCTTCCTCTAGTGTCTAACCCTAACCTCCCTCACAGCCTAACCCTAACCTCAGAGTGTCTACTCCTTCTCTTCATCTTCTCGGACCAGACCTCTATCCATAAATAATACCTAACCCTTCCCCTAGTGCCTAACCCTACCCCCTCCTCATCCCCACAGCCTAAACCTTCCCCTATCACTAACCCTTATCCCTAACCCTTCCTCTAGTGTCTAACCCTAACCTCCCTCACAGCCTAACCCTAACCTCAGAGTGTCTACTCCTTCTCTTCATCTTCTCGGACCAGACCTCTATCCCTAACTGTAATACCTAACCCTTCCCCTAGTGCCTAACCCTACCCCCATCCTCATCCCCACAGCCTAAACCTTCCCCTATCACTAACTCTAATCCCTAACCCTTCCTCTAGTGTCTAACCCTAACCTCCCTCACAGCCTAACCCTAACCTCAGAGTGTCTACTCCTTCTCTTCATCTTCTCGGACCAGACCTCTATCCCTAACTGTAATACCTAACCCTTCCCCTAGTGCCTAACCCTACCCCCTCCTCGTCCCCACAGCTTAAACCTTCCCCTATCACTAACTCTAATCCCTAACCCGTCCTCTAGTGTCTAACCCTAACCTCCCTCACAGCCTAACCCTAATCTCAGAGTGTCTACTCCTTCTCTTCATCTTCTCGGACCAGACCTCTATCCCTAACTGTAATACTTAACCCTTCTCCTATTGCCTAACCCTACCCCCTCCTCATCCCCACAGCCTAAACCTTCCCCTATCACTAACTCTATTCCCTAACCCTTCCTCTAGTGTCTAACCCTAACCCCCCTCACAGCCTAACCCTAACCTCAGAGTGTCTACTCCTTCTCTTCATCTTCTCGGACCAGACCTCTATCCATAACTAATACCTAACCCTTTCCCCAATTCCTAACCCTACCCCCCTCCTCATCCCCACAGCCTAAACCTTCCCCTATCACTAACTCTAATCCCTAACCCTTCCTCTAGTGTCTAACCCTAACCTCCCTCACAGCCTAACCCTAACCTCAGAGTGTCTACTCCTTCTCTTCATCTTCTCGGACCAGACCTCTATGCATAAATAATACCTAACCCTTCCCCTAGAGCCTAACCCTACCCCCCTCCTCATCCCCACAGCCTAAACCTTCCCCTATCCCTAACTCTAATCCCTAACCCTTCCTCTAGTGTCTAACCCTAACCTCCCTCACAGCCTAACCCTAACCTAGGGGTGGGCAACAAGCGGCCCGCGGGCCGGATGCGGCCCGCGAACCGATCCTGCCTGGCCCCGCTGTCCCACACAGTGTGCAATGACAAGCGGCCCGACTGGCTGAGCCGCTCGTCATTGCGCTACGTACCTCCCAGACGCGGCGCCGCAGAGGAAATCCCGGTCACGTCACTGCTGACCGGGATTCCCACTGTGACGCCAGGCGCTGGGCGGCACGGGGGGCGGGGCCACGGCAGGAGCGGGCAGCAGCAGCGACTCTGTGCGGCACCGCGGGCAGCAGGCAACGGGGATCTGGCATCAGGCAGCGGGGATCTGGCAGCAGGCAGCGGATCTGCCACTGTGAAAAAGGTAAATGGATCTGTGCTTAACTTTAAAAGCTGCTATATAGGTTCAGGGAAGGGGGGTTAGGAGGGGGGGGGACTGCTATATGGGTTTAGGGGAGAGGGGGAAGAGGGGTAGGGACTGCTATATGGGTTTAGGGGAGGGGGGGAAGAGGGGTAGGGACTGCTATATGGGTCCAGCAGGGAAGGGGGGTAGAGACTGCTATATGGGTCTAGGGGAGTGGAGGGAGGGGGGGGGGGGTGCTTTGAGCACTGTTTAAAAAAAAAAAATATTACTGGATTACTGTTTTTTTTAGCCATCTTGGATTTTGCCTGTAAAAAAACTATGTATGTAATGTATATTGTGGTGTATGTTTGTGTAGTTTTATATCTATATATATATATATATATATATCTATCCACAGTATGTTTTTATAGTTATATACGTAACTATGGGCCTAATTCAGACCTGATCGCTAGCTGGCGATTTTTGCACTGCTGCGATCAGGTAGTCGCTGCCTACAGGGGAGGGGGAAATCGCTGTGCAGGGGTGAGATCGCATCTGCAGAGAGCTGCACAAACAGAAGTTTGTGCAGTCTCTGCGCAGCCCTCTTCTAGTGCGATGATCGGGGCCAGAGCTGAGTGCTGACGTCAGAAACTCTCCCTCCAAACGCCTGGTCCCTCCTGCGCTTTTCCGGACACTCCTCTAAAACGCTCAATTGCCACTCACAAACGTCCTCTTCTTCTCAATCACCTTGCGATCGCCCGTGCGATCACTTTGTTCGTACCATCCCATCGCTGCCCGACGCTGCGGACCGGCGCACGGTGCATGCGCAGTTCAGACCCGATTTACAAGATATTTTGTGTGTGGCCCTCGACTATTCACTGGAAGTGTTAAGCGGCCCCCCAGCTGAAATAATTGCCCACCCCTGCCCTAACCTCAGAGTGTCTACTCCTTCTCTTCATCTTCTCGGACCAGACCTCTATCCATAACTAATACCTAACCCTTCCCCTAGTGCCTAACCCTACCCCCCTCCTCATCCCCACAGCCTAAACCTTCCCCTATCACTAACCCTAATCCCTAACCCTTCCTCTAGTGTCTAACCCTAACCTCCCTCCCAGCAAAAACCCTAACCTCAGAGTGTCTACTCCTTCTCTTCATCTTCTCGGACCAGACCTCTATCCCTAACTGTAATACCTAACCCTTCCCCTAGTGCCTAACCCTACCCCCCTCCTCATCCCCACAGCCTAAACCTTCCCCTATCACTAACTCTAATCCCTAACCCTTCCTCTAGTGTCTAACCCTAACCTCCCTCACAGCCTAACCCTAACCTCAGAGTGTCTACTCCTTCTCTTCATCTTCTCGGACCAGACCTCTATGCATAACTAATACCTAACCCTTCCCCTAGTGACTAACCCTATTTCAGCTGGGGGGCCGCTTAATACTTTCAGCGAATATTCGAGGGCCACACACAAAATACACACATTACGGCAGACAGCGTGCCCTTTTTACACATTATGGCAGACAGTGTCCCCCTTTTTACACATTACGACAGACAGCGTCCCCTTTTTACAGATTACGACAGACAGCACCCCCATTTTTATAATTACGGCAAACAGCGCCCCCGTTTTTATACATTACGGCAGACAGCACCCCCGCTTTTATACATTACGGCAGACAGCGCCCCCGCTTTAATACATTACGGCAGACAGCGCCCCCGTTTTTATACATTACGGCAGACAGCGCCCCCCCTTTTATACATTACGGCAGACAGCGCCCCCGCTTTTATACATTACGGCAGACAGCGTCCCCGTTTTTATACATTACGGCAGACAGTGCCCCCGTTTTTACACATTACGGCAGCAAGCGCCCCCGTTTTTACACATTACGGCAGACAGCATCCCCTTTTTACACATTACGGCAGACATCGCCCCCCGTTTTTATACATTACGGCAGACAGTGTCCCCGTTTTTACACATTACGGCAGACAGCACCCCCGTTTTTATAATTACGGCAGACAGCGCCCCCGTTTTTACACATTACGGCAGACAGCATCCCCTTTTTACACATTACGGCAGACATCGCCCCCGTTTTTATACATTACAGCAGACAGTGCCCCCGTTTTTACAAATTACGGCAGACAGCACCCCCCGTTTTTACACATTACGGCAGACAGCACCCCCGTTTTTATAATTACGGCAGACAGCGCCCCCGTTTTTATACATTACGGCAGACAGCGCCCCCGTTTTTACACATTACGGCAGACAGTCTCTACCCCCCTTTCCCCACCCTCCCCTAAACCTATATAGCAGTCCTTACCCTCCCCCTCCCCTAAACCCATATAACCGTTTTTAACTCCCCTCCCCTGAACTTATATGGCAGCTTTAGCTTTATCCAGGACAGGGGATTTACCTATTTGTCAGTGGCAGACGATCCCCGCTGTCTGATGATCTGCGCTGCTGCTGCTGCTGCTGCCGCCGCCGCTTCTACTCACTGGCCGCCACTTCTTCTCCCCGCTGTCCGCCGCTTCTTCTCCCCGCTGGCCGCCGTTTCTTCTCCCCACTGGCCTCCGCAGTGCTCCCCATTGGCCGCTTCTGCTCCGAGTCACCTCTGCAGTGCCCGCCCAGCGCCGCCCCCCGTGACGCCCAGCGCATGATAGAGGAAATCCCGGTCAGCTGACCCTGTGACGTGACCGGGATTTCCTCAGTGGCGCCGCGTCTGAGAGCAGTGCAATGACAAGCGGCCTGTCGGGCCTCTTGTCATTGCACTCTGGTGGGGCACAGCGGGCCAGGCAGGATCGGTCCGCGGGCCGCATCCGGCCCGCGGGCAGCCTGTTGCCCACCCCTACTCTAGTGTCTAACCCTAACCTCCCTCACAGCCTAACCCTAACCTCAGAGTGTCTACTCCTTCTCTTCATCTTCTCGGACCAGACCTCTATCCCTAACTGTAATACCTAACCCTTCCCCTAGTGCCTAACCCTACCCCCTCCTCGTCCCCACAGCCTAAACCTTCCCCTATCACTAACTCTAATCCCTAACCCGTCCTCTAGTGTCTAACCCTAACCTCCCTCACAGCCTAACCCTAATCTCAGAGTGTCTACTCCTTCTCTTCATCTTCTCGGACCAGACCTCTATCCCTAACTGTAATACTTAACCCTTCTCCTAGTGCCTAACCCTACCCCCTCCTCATCCCCACAGCCTAAACCTTCCCCTATCACTAACTCTATTCCCTAACCCTTCCTCTAGTGTCGAACCCTAACCTCCCTCACAGCCTAACCCTAACCTCAGAGTGTCTACTCCTTCTCTTCATCTTCTCGGACCAGACCTCTATCCATAACTAATACCTAACCCTTCCCCTAGTGCCTAACCCTACCCCCCTCCTCATCCCCACAGCCTAAACCTTCCCCTATCACTAACTCTAATCCCTAACCCTTCCTCTAGTGTCTAACCCTAACCTCCCTCACAGCCTAACCCTAACCTCAGAGTGTCTACTCCTTCTCTTCATCTTCTCGGACCAGACCTCTATCCCTAACTGTAATACCTAACCCTTCCCCTAGTGCCTAACCCTACCCCCCTCCTCATCCCCACAGCCTAAACCTTCCCCTATCACTAACTCTAATCCCTAACCCTTCCTCTAGTGTCTAACCCTAACCTCCCTCACAGCCTAACCCTAACCTCAGAGTGTCTACTCCTTCTCTTCATCTTCTCGGACCAGACCTCTATGCATAACTAATACCTAACCCTTCCCCTAGTGCCTAACCCTACCCCCCTCCTCATCCCCACAGCATAAACCTTCCCCTATCACTAACTCTAATCCCTAACCCTTCCTCTAGTGTCTAACCCTAACCTCCCTCCCAGCCTAACCCTAACCTCAGAGTGTCTACTCCTTCTCTTCATCTTCTCGGACCAGACCTCTATCCATAACTAATACCTAACCCTTCTCCTAGTGCCTAACCCTACCCCATCCTCATCCCCACAGCCTAAACCTTCCCCTATCACTAACTCTAATCCCTAACCCTTCCTCTAGTGTCTAACCCTAACCTCCCTCACAGCCTAACCCTAACCTCAGAGTGTCTACTCCTTCTCTTCATCTTCTCGGACCAGACCTCTATCCCTAACTGTAATACCTAACCCTTCCCCTAGTGCCTAACCCTACCCCCTCCTCATCCCCACAGCCTAAACTTTCCCCTATCACTAACTCTAATCCCTAACCCTTCCTCTAGTGTCTAACCCTAACCTCCCTCACAGCCTAACCCTAACCTCAAAGTGTCTACTCCTTCTCTTCATCTTCTCGGACCAGACCTCTATGCATAACTAATACCTAACCCTTCCCCTAGTGCCTAACCCTACCCCCCTCCTCATCCCCACAGCCTAAACCTTCCCCTATCACTAACTCTAATCCCTAACCCTTCCTCTAGTGTCTAACCCTAACCTCCCTCACAGCCTAACCCTAACCTCAGAGTGTCTACTCCTTCTCTTCATCTTCTCGGACCAGACCTCTATCCCTAACTGTAATACCTAACCCTTCTCCTAGTGCCTAATCCTATCCCCTCCTCATCCCCACAGCCTAAACCTTCCCCTATCACTAACTCTAATCCCTAACCCTTCCTCTAGTGTCTAACCCTAACCTCCCTCATAGCCTAACCCTAACCTCAGAGTGTCTACTCCTTCTCTTCATCTTCTCGGACCAGACCTCTATCCCTAACTGTAATACCTAACCCTTCCCCTAGTGCCTAACCCTACCCCCTCCTCATCCCCACAGCCTAAACTTTCCCCTATCACTAACTCTAATCCCTAACCCTTCCTCTAGTGTCTAACCCTAACCTCCCTCACAGCCTAACCCTAACCTCAAAGTGTCTACTCCTTCTCTTCATCTTCTCGGACCAGACCTCTATGCATAACTAATACCTAACCCTTCCCCTAGTGCCTAACCCTACCCCCCTCCTCATCCCCACAGCCTAAACCTTCCCCTATCACTAACTCTAATCCCTAACCCTTCCTCTAGTGTCTAACCCTAACCTCCCTCACAGCCTAACCCTAACCTCAGAGTGTCTACTCCTTCTCTTCATCTTCTCGGACCAGACCTCTATCCCTAACTGTAATACCTAACCCTTCTCCTAGTGCCTAATCCTATCCCCTCCTCATCCCCACAGCCTAAACCTTCCCCTATCACTAACTCTAATCCCTAACCCTTCCTCTAGTGTCTAACCCTAACCTCCCTCATAGCCTAACCCTAACCTCAGAGTGTCTACTCCTTCTCTTCATCTTCTCGGACCAGACCTCTATCCCTAACTGTAATACCTAACCCTTCTCCTAGTGCCTAACCCTACCCCCTCCTCATCCCCACAGCCTAAACCTTCCCCTATCACTAACTCTAATCCCTAACCCTTCCTCTAGTGTCTAACCCTAACCTCCCTCACAGCCTAACCCTAACCTCAGAGTGTCTACTCCTTCTCTTCATCTTCTCGGACCAGACCTCTATGCATAACTAATACCTAACCCTTCCCCTAGTGCCTAACCCTACCCCCCTCCTCATCCCCACAGCCTAAACCTTCCCCTATCACTAACTCTAATCCCTAACCCTTCCACTAGTGTCTAACCCTAACCTCCCTCACAGCCTAACCCTAACCTCAGAGTGTCTACTCCTTCTATTCATCTTCTCGGACCAGACCTCTATCCCTAACTGTAATACCTAACCCTTCCCCTAGTGCCTAACCCTACCCCCTCCTCGTCCCCACAGCCTAAACCTTCCCCTATCACTAACTCTAATCCCTAACCCATCCTCTAGTGTCTAACCCTAACCTCCCTCACAGCCTAACCCTAATCTCAGAGTGTCTACTCCTTCTCTTCATCTTCTCGGACCAGACCTCTATCCCTAACTGTAATACTTAACCCTTCTCCTAGTGCCTAACCCTACCCCCTCCTCATCCCCACAGCTTAAACCTTCCCCTATCACTAACTCTATTCCCTAACCCTTCCTCTAGTGTCTAACCCTAACCTCCCCTCAGCCTAACCCTAACCTCAGAGTGTCTACTCCTTCTCTTCATCTTCTCGGACAAGACCTCTATCCATAACTAATACCTAACCCTTCCCCTAGTGCCTAACCCTACCCCCCTCCTCATCCCCACAGCCTAAACCTTCCCCTATCACTAACTCTAATCCCTAACCCTTCCTCTAGTGTCTAACCCTAACCTCCCTCACAGCCTAACCCTAACCTCAGAGTGTCTACTCCTTCTCTTCATCTTCTCGGACCAGACCTCTATCCATAACTAATACCTAACCCTTCCCCTAGTGCCTAACCCTACCCCCCTCCTCATCCCCACAGCCTAAACCTTCCCCTATCCCTAACTCTAATCCCTAGCCCTTCCTCTAGTGTCTAACCCTAACCTCCCTCACAGCCTAACCCTAACCTCAGAGTGTCTACTCCTTCTCTTCATCTTCTCGGACCAGACCTCTATCCATAACTAATACCTAACCCTTCCCCTAGTGCCTAACCCTACCCCCCTCCTCATCCACACAGCCTAAACCTTCCCCTATCACTAACCCTAATCCCTAACCCTTCCTCTAGTGTCTAACCCTAACCTCCCTCACAGCCTAACCCTAACCTCAGAGTGTCTACTCCTTCTCTTCATCTTCTCGGACCAGACCTCTATCCCTAACTGTAATACCTAACCCTTCCCCTAGTGCCTAACCCTACCCCCCTCCTCATCCCCACAGCCTAAACCTTCCCCTATCACTAACTCTAATCCCTAACCCTTCCTCTAGTGTCAAACCCTAACCTCCCTCACAGCCTAACCCTAACCTCAGAGTGTCTACTCCTTCTCTTCATCTTCTCGGACCAGACCTCTATGCATAACTAATACCTAACCCTTCCCCTAGTGCCTAACCCTACCCCCCTCCTCATCCCCACAGCCTAAACCTTCCCCTATCACTAACTCTAATCCCTAACCCTTCCTCTAGTGTCTAACCCTAACCTCCCTCACAGCCTAACCCTAACCTCAGAGTGTCTACTCCTTCTCTTCATCTTCTCGGACCAGACCTCTATCCCTAACTGTAATACCTAACCCTTCCCTTAGTGCCAAACCCTACCCCCTCCTCGTCCCCACAGCCTAAACCTTCCCCTATCACTAACTCTAATCCCTAACCCATCCTCTAGTGTCTAACCCTAACCTCCCTCACAGCCTAACCCTAATCTCAGAGTGTCTACTCCTTCTCTTCATCTTCTCGGACCAGACCTCTATCCCTAACTGTAATACTTAACCCTTCTCCTAGTGCCTAACCCTACCCCCTCCTCATCCCCACAGCCTAAACCTTCCCCTATCACTAACTCTATTCCCTAACCCTTCCTCTAGTGTCTAACCCTAACCTCCCCTCAGCCTAACCCTAACCTCAGAGTGTCTACTCCTTCTCTTCATCTTCTCGGACCAGACCTCTATCCATAACTAATACCTAACCCTTCCCCTAGTGCCTAACCCTACCCCCCTCCTCATCCCCACAGCCTAAACCTTCCCCTATCACTAACTCTAATCCCTAACCCTTCCTCTAGTGTCTAAACCTAACCTCCCTCACAGCCTAACCCTAACCTCAGAGTGTCTACTCCTTTTCTTCATCTTCTCGGACCAGACCTCTATCCATAACTTATACCTAACCCTTCCCCTAGTGCCTAACCCTACCCCCCTCCTCATCCCCACAGCCTAAACCTTCCCATATCCCTAACTCTAATCCCTAACCCTTCCTCTAGTGTCTAACCCTAACCTCCCTCACAGCCTAACCCTAACCTCAGAGTGTCTACTCCTTCTCTTCATCTTCTCGGACCAGACCTCTATCCATAACTAATACCTAACCCTTCCCCTAGTGCCTAACCCTACCCCCCTCCTCATCCCCACAGCCTAAACCTTCCCCTATCACTAACCCTAATCCCTAACCCTTCCTCTAGTATCTAACCCTAACCTCCCTCACAGCCTAACCCTAACCTCAGAGTGTCTACTCCTTCTCTTCATCTTCTCGGACCAGACCTCTATCCCTAACTGTAATACCTAACCCTTCCCCTAGTGCCTAACCCTACCCCCCTCCTCATCCCCACAGCCTAAACCTTCCCCTATCACTAACTCTAATCCCTAACCCTTCCTCTAGTGTCTAACCCTAACCTCCCTCACAGCCTAACCCTAACCTCAGAGTGTCTACTCCTTCTCTTCATCTTCTCGGACCAGACCTCTATGCATAACTAATACCTAACCCTTCCCCTAGTGCCTAACCCTACCCCCCTCCTCATCCCCACAGCCTAAACCTTCCCCTATCACTAACTCTAATCCCTAACCCTTCCTCTAGTGTCTAACCCTAACCTCCCTCACAGCCTAACCCTAACCTCAGAGTGTCTACTCCTTCTCTTCATCTTCTCGGACCAGACCTCTATCCATAACTAATACCTAACCCTTCTCCTATTGCCTAACCCTACCCCCTCCTCATCCCCACAGCCTAAACCTTCCCCTATCACTAACTCTAATCCCTAACCCTTCCTCTAGTGTCTAACCCTAACCTCCCTCACAGCCTAACCCTAACCTCAGAGTGTCTACTCCTTCTCTTCATCTTCTCGGACCAGACCTCTATCCCTAACTGTAATACCTAACCCTTCCCCTAGTGCCTAACCCTACCCCCTCCTCATCCCCACAGCCTAAACTTTCCCCTATCACTAACTCTAATCCCTAACCCTTCCTCTAGTGTCTAACCCTAACCTCCCTCACAGCCTAACCCTAACCTCAGAGTGTCTACTCCTTCTCTTCATCTTCTCGGACCAGACCTCTATCCCTAACTGTAATACCTAACCCTTCTCCTAGTGCCTAACCCTACCCCCTCCTCATCCCCACAGCCTAAACCTTCCCCTATCACTAACTCTAATCCCTAACCCTTCCTCTAGTGTCTAACCCTAACCTCCCTCACAGCCTAACCCTAACCTCAGAGTGTCTACTCCTTCTCTTCATCTTCTCGGACCAGACCTCTATGCATAACTAATACCTAACCCTTCCCCTAGTGCCTAACCCTACCCCCCTCCTCATCCCCACAGCCTAAACCTTCCCCTATCACTAACTCTAATCCCTAACCCTTCCTCTAGTGTCTAACCCTAACCTCCCTCACAGCCTAACCCTAACCTCAGAGTGTCTACTCCTTCTCTTCATCTTCTCGGACCAGACCTCTATCCATAACTAATACCTAACCCTTCTCCTAGTGCCTAATCCTATCCCCTCCTCATCCCCACAGCCTAAACCTTCCCCTATCACTAACTCTAATCCCTAACCCTTCCTCTAGTGTCTAACCCTAACCTCCCTCACAGCCTAACCCTAACCTCAGAGTGTCTACTCCTTCTCTTCATCTTCTCTTTGTGAGAGGCGTGCATTATAAAGTGAGGCTTGGCTTATTAAGTGAGTTTGAAACCGCAGCAGGTGAGTATTCTCTGTCTATCCATATAGGGATTGTAATATTGTGGAAAAAGGAGTGAGAATTTGGCTGTGTTTGTCTCTGTGCTTTCACTTGTGCTTTCTTAGAGTGTGAAGAGAAACTAGGAGGAGGAGTGGCTGAATCTAGGTGTGAAGTGATTAGGAGGAGGGGCTGAATAGAACAGCTACCTGAGAAACTATATAAACAGTGACCAGACTCAGAGAGCGTGCTCTTTGTGAGAGGCGTGCATTATAAAGTGAGGCTTGGCTTATTAAGTGAGTTTGAAACAGCAGCAGGTGAGTATTCTCTGTCTATCCATATAGGGATTGTAATATTGTGGGAAAAAGGAGTGAGAATTTGGCTGTGTTTGTCTCTGTGCTTTCACTTGTGCTTTCTTAGAGTGTGAAGAGAAACTAGGAGGAGGAGTGGCTGAATCTAGGTGTGAAGTGATTAGGAGGAGGGGCTGAATAGAACAGCTACCTGAGAAACTATATAAACAGTGACCAGACTCAGAGAGCGTGCTCTTTGTGAGAGGCGTGCATTATAAAGTGAGGCTTGGCTTATTAAGTGAGTTTGAAACAGCAGCAGGTGAGTTAGAATACAGCAACAGGTGAGTTTTAAAATACACCAAGTAACACACAAATTTGCAATACCATTCACATCTGATACAATGTTTGGCCTTGTGCAGTGCAATGGATGTAAAGCATTTGTTTGGAAAGAGGCAGCGTGGGGACTCAGCTGCTGTCCAATCTGTGAGCAATTTTCTCTGCTGAAGGAGGAGATAGCAAAACTGCATGCTGAGATTTGTAGGATGTCTGTGTCTTTGAAGCCTCCACTGCCTCAGAGAGCCACCAGAAGACATTCTGCCTGGACTACTGTGGGCTCTCAAGGGCAGAGATTTCCAGAGGGACACAGACACCTCCCGCAAGCGGTGACACTGCAAAACTCGTATGCTACTCTTGCAGGGCTGGAAGATACAACTAATAGAGGCACTACAGAACAGGAGGATATGGGGACATCTACCAACTATAGGAACAGGAAATGGAACAGGAAAATTGAATCTCCAAAAAGGACTGCACTTCTCTTGGGAGATTCCATTATTAGAGGAATACATCTGGGAAATACAAATGAAGTAGAGAAACAAGTAAGGTGCTTACCTGGAGCCACAGCTCCAAGGGATAAAGAGCGCATGCTAAGAATTGTGAAGGCAGCAAGAAAAGATGGGGAGGTGGATGTCATTGTCCACCTAGGGACAAATGACCTGGCAAATGCTGAACTCATGGCTGTAAAAGATGAATTTAGGAAGTTAGGGACTGCTCTGAAGCAGGTGGCAACCACTGTATCTTTTTCAGAAGTATTGCCAGTACACAGAGGGGAAGACAGAACTCATTGCATTAGAAACTTCAATGTTTGGCTAAGGACATGGTGCAATGAGGAGAGATTTGGATTAATAGGCCATAGTCACACCATCTGGCAAGATAGGAGCTTATACAAAAGTGACGGCCTGCACCCATCTTCAAGGGGAACGAGAATACTAACTGAACAGTTTGGATGCTTCATCAAGAACTATTTAAACTAACAAAGGGGGGCAGTGAACCAAATAGGAATAAAGAAATCTGCTCCCCCAACACAGAGGTATTGTTTCTGCAGGCAAAGGGAATAGGAAGCATATCCACAGCAACAGAAGATAATTCAGATCAAAACCAAATAAAAATAGGCAGAGAGAAGAACATAGCTAAGAACAGAAAAAGCACAAACAAAACTCTAAAAGCTATGTGTGCAAATGCTAAGAGCTTAGGAAATAAAATCCCAGAACTAACTGCAATAATGACAAGGGATGATCTAGACATTGTGGCAATTACAGAGTCCTGGTACAATGAAAATCATGACTGGGACATAGCTATACCGGGATATACTTTATTTAGGAAGGACAGAATTGGAAAAATCGGAGGAGGGGTAGCAATGTATGTAAAAAATGCCATAAATACTACATTAATACAAAGTATTGAAGAAAAAACTGAGGCCCTTTGGGTGACCATAGAAACAGGGGAAAAGTTGATTATTCGTATTGGCGTGATATACAGGCCACCAGGTCAGGAAGAGGAACTTGACAAGAACCTATTGCAGGACATAACTAAAATGGCATTAAAAGGAGAGGTAATAATCATGGGAGACTTTAATCTTCCTGATGTAAACTGGGAGGTGTCTGTTGCTAGTTCCACTAGAAGTAGGAACATTTTAAATTCCCTTCAGGGAGCATCCCTCCACCAATTGGTGAGGGAGCCCACTCGGAAAGACGCAATATTAGACTTAATACTTACAAATGGAGACAGATTATCGGACGTAAAAGTGGGTGAAAACCTGGGATCCAGTGATCATCAAGCAGTATGGTTCAGCATTAAGACAGAGACTGACTCGTCCCATACAAAAACAAAGGTGTTGGATTTTAGGAAGGCTGATTTTGTAGGGATGGGAAAATGTGTAAGTGATTCTTTGGCAGAGTGGAGGAACTTGGAAACAGTGCAGGAGAGGTGGGAAACATTCAAATGTGCAATATTGAAGGCAACAGACCTTTGTATCAAAACTGTTAGGAAAAACACAAGGAAAAGGAAGCCAGTGTGGTTTGCAAAAGAAGTAGCAAATATTGTGAGAGCAAAAAAGATGGCTTTTAGGAAATATAAGCAGATACAAAATAATGAAGACAAAAAGATATATCTTGTTAGACAGAAGGAGACAAAGAAGGTAATCAGATGTGCAAAGGCACAAGCTGAGGAGAAAATGGCCCAGTCAGTGGGTAAAGGAGGCAAAACTTTTTTTTAGGTATATAAGCGAAAAGAGAAAAACAAAAGGCGGAATTATAAAACTAAAGACGGACACTGGGAGTCTTGTTGAAGGAGACAATTTAATAGCAGATCATCTTAATGATTCTTTTTGCTCAGTATTTACTACTGAAAGAGAGGGGAAGGGGCCACAGTTAAGTTGCAGGGATATTCAGGAAAATGAAACAAGTACATTTACAGAGGAGAAGGTCCTAACAGAACTCTCAAAGCTGAAAGTGGACAAATCTATGGGGCCAGATGGGATACATCCAAGGATACTAAAAGAACTTAAAGAGGTGCTGGTAGCACCATTGACAGAATTATTCAACCAGTCATTAGCTACAGGAGAAATTCCAGGGGACTGGAAAAGAGCAAACGTAGTCCCACTGCACAAAAGTGGAAGCAAGGAAGAGGCAAACAACTACAGACCAGTGAGTCTTACATCAGTAGTAGGGAAATTGATGGAAACACTCTTAAAAGAAAGAGTTGTAGATTATCTCAAATCCGGCAATTTACTGGATCCCAAACAGCATGGATTCACTGGGGGGAGATCATGTCAAACAAATCTTATTGACTTTTTTGATTGTGTGACTAAAGTGATGGATAAAGGTGGAGCCATGGATATAGCTTATCTAGACTTTAGTAAGGCTTTTGACACAGTACCACATCGCAGACTGCTAAATAAACTTGAAAGTTTGGGATTGGATATTAGGATTATTGAATGGATAAGATCTTGGTTGAAGGATAGAAAACAGAGAGTTGTGGTAAATGGAGTTCATTCACAGGAGGGAAATGTTACCAGTGGAGTACCCCAGGGATCTGTACTTGGACCAGTGCTTTTTAATATCTTTATTGGTGACATTGCAAATGGCATTAAAGGGAAAGTATGCCTTTTTGCAGATGACACAAAGGTATGCAACAGGGTAGACACACCAGGTGGGGTAAAACAAATGATTGAGGATCTAGGTAGACTAGAGGAATGGTCAAGAGTCTGGCAATTACAGTTTAATGCCAAAAAATGCAAAATCATGCACTTGGGTCTCAAAAATCCTAAAGCTAAATACAGTATTAATGGCACTATACTGGAAACTACTGAGGAGGAAAGGGATCTAGGAGTCACTATTTCAGATGACTTAAAAGCAGGTAAGCAATGTAACAAGGCAATGAGGAAGGCTAGTCAGATGCTTGGCTGCATTGGGAGAGGAATCAGCAGCAGAAAGAAAGAAGTAATAATGCCACTGTATAGGTCATTGGTACGGCCTCATCTAGAATACTGTATTCAGTTCTGGAGGCCATATCATCAAAAGGATATTAATACATTAGAAACTGTACAAAGGAGGGCAACTAAAATGGTGCATGGCCTACATCACAAAACATACCCAGAAAGACTAAGAAGTCTCAATATGTATAGTTTGGAGCAGAGAAGGGAAAGGGGGGACATGATAGAAACTTTCAAATATATCAAGGGTTTTAACAAAGTCCAGGAGGGAAACATTCTCCAAATGAAGAGAAGCAATAGGACACGAGGACATGCACTGAGACTGGAGGGGGGGAGGTTCAGGGGAAATTTGCGGAAAAATTATTTCACAGAAAGGGTAGTGGACAAGTGGAATAGCCTCCCATCAGAGGTGGTAGAGGCTAAGACAGTAGAGCAATTTAAACATGCATGGGAAAGACATAAGGGTATCCTTACAAAGAAATAAGGATCAAATAAGGTTAGTGATAAAAAATAATATAAAAAAAATAAAATAAGGGGCAGACTAGATGGGCCAAGTGATTCTTATCTGCCGACAAATTCTATGTTTCTATGTTTCTATGTTTCTCGGACCAGACCTCTATCCCTAACTGTAATACCTAACCCTTCTCCTAGTGCCTAACCCTATCCCCTCCTCATCCCCACAGCCTAAACCTTCCCCTATCACTAACTCTAATCCCTAAACCTTCCTCTAGTGTCTAACCCTAACCTCCCTCACAGCCTAACCCTAACCTCAGAGTGTCTACTCCTTCTCTTCATCTTCTCGGACCAGACCTCTATCCATAACTAATACCTAACCCTTCCCCTAGTGCCTAACCCTACCCCCCTCCTCATCCCCACAGCCTAAACCTTCCCCTATCACTAACCCTAATCCCTAACCCTTCCTCTAGTATCTAACCCTAACCTCCCTCACAGCCTAACCCTAACCTCAGAGTGTCTACTCCTTCTCTTCATCTTCTCGGACCAGACCTCTATCCCTAACTGTAATACCTAACCCTTCCCCTAGTGCCTAACCCTACCCCCCTCCTCATCCCCACAGCCTAAACCTTCCCCTATCACTAACTCTAATCCCTAACCCTTCCTCTAGTGTCTAACCCTAACCTCCCTCACAGCCTAACCCTAACCTCAGAGTGTCTACTCCTTCTCTTCATCTTCTCGGACCAGACCTCTATGCATAATTAATACCTAACCCTTCCCCTAGTGCCTAACCCTACCCCCCTCCTCATCCCCACAGCCTAAACCTTCCCCTATCACTAACTCTAATCCCTAACCCTTCCTCTAGTGTCTAACCCTAACCTCCCTCACAGCCTAACCCTAACCTCAGAGTGTCTACTCCTTCTCTTCATCTTCTCGGACCAGACCTCTATCCAAAACTAATACCTAACCATTCTCCTAGTGCCTAACCCTACCCCCTCCTCATCCCCACAGCCTAAACCTTCCCCTATCACTAACTCTAATCCCTAACCCTTCCTCTAGTGTCTAACCCTAACCTCCCTCACAGCCTAACCCTAACCTCAGAGTGTCTACTCCTTCTCTTCATCTTCTCGGACAAGACCTCTATCCCTAACTGTAATACCTAACCCTTCCCCTAGTGCCTAACCCTACCCCCTCCTCATCCCCACAGCCTAAACTTTCCCCTATCACTAACTCTAATCCCTAACCCTTCCTCTAGTGTCTAACCCTAACCTCCCTCACAGCCTAACCCTAACCTCAGAGTGTCTACTCCTTCTCTTCATCTTCTCGGACCAGACCTCTATCCCTAACTGTAATACCTAACCCTTCTCCTAGTGCCTAACCCTACCCCCTCCTCATCCCCACAACCTAAACCTTCCCCTATCACTAACTCTAATCCCTAACCCTTCCTCTAGTGTCTAACCCTAACCTCCCTCACAGCCTAACCCTAACCTCAGAGTGTCTACTCCTTCTCTTCATCTTCTCGGACCAGACCTCTTTGCATAACTAATACCTAACCCTTCCCCTAGTGCCTAACCCTACCCCCCTCCTCATCCCCACAGCCTAAACCTTCCCCTATCACTAACTCTAATCCCTAACCCTTCCTCTAGTGTCTAACCCTAACCTCCCTCACAGCCTAACCCTAACCTCAGAGTGTCTACTCCTTCTCTTCATCTTCTCGGACCAGACCTCTATCCATAACTAATACCTAACCCTTCTCCTAGTGCCTAATCCTATCCCCTCCTCATCCCCACAGCCTAAACCTTCCCCTATCACTAACTCTAATCCCTAACCCTTCCTCTAGTGTCTAACCCTAACCTCCCTCACAGCCTAACCCTAACCTCATAGTGTCTACTCCTTCTCTTCATCTTCTCGGACCAGACCTCTATCCCTAACTGTAATACCTAACCCTTCCCCTAGTGCCTAACCCTACCCCCTCCTCATCCCCACAGCCTAAACCTTCCCCTATCACTAACTCTAATCCCTAACCCGTCCTCTAGTGTCTAACCCTAACCTCCCTCACAGCCTAACCCTAATCTCAGAGTGTTTACTCCTTCTCTTCATCTTCTCGGACCAGACCTCTATCCCTAACTGTAATACTTAACCCTTCTCCTAGTGCCTAACCCTACCCCCTCCTCATCCCCACAGCCTAAACCTTGCCCTATCACTAACTCTATTCCCTAACCCTTCCTCTAGTGTCTAACCCTAACCTCCCCTCAGCCTAACCCTAACCTCAGAGTGTCTACTCCTTCTCTTCATCTTCTCGGACCAGACCTCTATCCCTAACTGTAATACCTAACCCTTCCCCTAGTGCCTAACCCTACCCCCTCCTCATCCCCACAGCCTAAACTTTCCCCTAACACTAACTCTAATCCCTAACCCTTCCTCTAGTGTCTAACCCTAACCTCCCTCACAGCCTAACAATAACCTCAGAGTGTCTACTCCTTCTCTTCATCTTCTCGGACCAGACCTCTATCCCTAACTGTAATACCTAACCCTTCTCCTAGTGCCTAACCCTACCCCCTCCTCATCCCCACAGCCTAAACCTTCCCCTATCACTAATTCTAATCCCTAACCCTTCCTCTAGTGTCTAACCCTAACCTCCCTCACAGCCTAACCCTAACCTCAGAGTGTCTACTCCTTCTCTTCATCTTCTCGGACCAGACCTCTATCCATAACTAATACCTAACCCTTCTCCTAGTGCCTAATCCTATCCCCTCCTCATCCCCACAGCCTAAACCTTCCCCTATCACTAACTCTAATCCCTAACCCTTCCTCTAGTGTCTAACCCTAACCTCCCTCACAGCCTAACCCTAACCTCAGAGTGTCTACTCCTTCTCTTCATCTTCTCGGACCAGACCTCTATCCCTAACTGTAATACGTAACCCTTCCCCTAGTGCCTAACCATACCCCCTCCTCATCCCCACAGCCTAAACCTTCCCCTATCACTAACTCTAATCCCTAACCCTTCCTCTAGTGTCTAACCCTAACCTCCCTCACAGCCTAACCCTAACCTCAGAGTGTCTACTCCTTCTCTTCATCTTCTCGGACCAGACCTCTATCCATAACTAATACCTAACCCTTCCCCTAGTGCCTAACCCTACCCCCTCCTCATCTCCACAGCCTAAACCTTCCCCTATCACTAACTCTAAGCCCTAACCCTTCCTCTAGTGTCTAACCCTAACCTCCCTCACAGCCTAACCCTAACCTCAGAGTGTCTACTCCTTCTCTTCATCTTCTCGGACCAGACCTCTATCCATAACTAATACCTAACCCTTCTCCTAGTGCCTAATCCTATCCCCTCCTCATCCCCACAGCCTAAACCTTCCCCTATCACTAACTCTAATCCCTAACCCTTCCTCTAGTGTCTAACCCTAACCTCCCTCACAGCCTAACCCTAACCTCAGAGTGTCTACTCCTTCTCTTAATCTTCTCGGACCAGACCTCTATCCCTAACTGTAATACCTAACCCTTCCCCTAGTGCCTAACCCTACCCCCTCCTCATCCCCACAGCCTAAACCTTCCCCTATCACTAACTCTAATCCCTAACCCTTCCTCTAGTGTCTAACCCTAACCTCCCTCACAGCCTAACCCTAACCTCAGAGTGTCTACTCCTTCTCTTCATCTTCTCGAACCAGACCTCTATCCATAACTAATACCTAACCCTTCCCCTAGTGCCTAACCCTACCCCCTCCTCATCTCCACAGCCTAAACCTTCCCCTATCACTAACTCTAAGCCCTAACCCTTCCTCTAGTGTCTAACCCTAACCTCCCTCACAGCCTAACCCTAACCTCAGAGTGTCTACTCCTTCTCTTCATCTTCTCGGACCAGACCTCTATCCATAACTAATACCTAACCCTTCCCCTAGTGCCTAACCCTACCCCCTCCTCATCCCCACAGCCTAAACCTTCCCTATCACTAACTCTAATCCCTAACCCTTCCTCTAGTGCCTGACCCTAACCTCCCTCACAGCCTAAGCCTAACCTCAGAGTGTCTACTCCTTCTCTTCATCTTCTCGGACCTTTGCAGCCTGTGTGTTACCTGCGGATGGCATGGTTTGCCACACTGTACGTCATCAGCGACTTTCGGCTGCTATGGAGTGCACGGACCCGCTATTCCAATCTTGGGTAACATTCCATTTGTAAATCGGACCTGGACGCATTGCATCGCATAAACCTCTTAATACTATTCATATGACAGACCGTGATTTATATGAATAAGACAATAATATATGGACTTTTTATATTCATTATTTACCAAAGACCATCACTTCCCATCTGCAGCCATTATAGATGCAGGATAATATTGTCCTATTGTATTAAGTTCTGCTGATATTAGATCTATATTTATTCCTATCATGATAAATGTGTTTATAATTTGCACCGTACAATTTATTTAACTTATTTCATGTAATTGCACATTCACCTTGTATTACTGCGCTACCTGCATTTATTCATACTGAATTATAACTGCGCTTTGTCTTCTCTCCTTCAATGAGTTCTGTACCCATGTATATACGGTGTTCCTTGTGGACACTGAACTACAGGTTCCAGTTTAAAATAGATGTCTTTACAAAAGCAGAGCAAAGGCAGAACCAATACTTCCTGATACCATGACGACACGTTATTACAGTGCAATGTCTTACAGAAAGTGCATTCTCGCTGCCGTCACGCCAAACAGCCCCTCACGGCACGCCAGGTCAAGTCAGAATCCGCTAGCATCGGGTGTCTTTTTTGCTTAAAATGCGTCTTAGTTGGAAGTTGGAACGCAATGCGACTAGGACACACAAGAAGACTGTGCTGATTAATGTGATACGTGACACCTGTATTGTGTGTGTTTGACTCAGGGCCTAATTTAGTCCTGATTGCTCCTCTGTGAATTTGCAGATGTCTGCGATCGGATAGTCGCCGCCCAGACAGAGTGAAAACCCGCCCCGTGCAAGTCTGCGTACGCCGTGCGAAAAGCTTTGCAAATGCCGGTCAGCTGCAAATCCGTTCACAACTCACTCACCATCAAATGTTTTTTTTTTTCCAGTCTGTGCGTAGCCCAGGACTTACTCCTACCGTGCGACACACACAGGCTGATCGTGTCGGAGCTGACGCCACACACCCGCCCTGACAACGCTTGGGAACGCCTGCGTTTTACCTGCCACTCCCAGAAAACGGCCAGTTACCACCCACAAACGCCCTCTTCCTGTCACTCTAGCGATCAGAAAAGATGCAGGATTTTTTTTGAAGCCTGGCCTCGCGCCTGCCCATTACAATCCGTACACCTGCGCAGTCGTTCGATAAATGCTCGCTTCGCGATTTCGCATAACAGCGATGAGTCAGAATTAGGCCCCGAGTCTCTAATCCGTACACAAAGTGCTACAACGCAGCAGCCGCAGCTGTTTTCCAACGTTAGCAGAGTTGCACGCTGCGTGACATATTGTCGCTACAGGACGCAGCTGTATTTGTGGGATGCAGTCAGATTACCGACACCGGAATTCCAACACTATTCGGAATGCCGACACCGGCATCCCCAATAGGTACATATCCCGGTGTCGGAATCCCAACAGCCGGGATGCAAAATGTCCACACACTGCAGCGCTGCAGACATAAGCCGTGGGGGGAGATTAGATTTAGGTAGCGGGGGGAAGGTTAGGGTTAGCCTGTGCCCTGGTAGAGTTAGGCAGCGGGGCGGAAGGGTTAGGCAGCGTGGATGGTGGGGATAGGGTTAGGCACTACGGGGGAGATTAGGGTTGGCCAGCGGGGATGGGGGGGAGGGTAGAGGCCGGGTAAAACACCCCTTACTCACTCCTGTCAGCTTCTTCGCATTCGGGATCCCGGCGTCAGTATTTCATACGTCGGGATCCTGGGCGCCGACTTTCCCTACTGAACCTGTATTTTCTCAGAATGACACTGAATAATGCACCCACCACAACATGTCAGGCTCACTGGGCTGTAATCTCCTGGTTCTGAGTTTCTTCTCTTGTGGCCCAACTGTGAGGGAGTCAACAATTATCGACCTAAGGGCCTTATTCCGCTTCAGATGCAAATCGGAGATTATCGGAAGAATGCGCATGCGCTGCTAACACATTGCACGTGCATGAAGGCTAAATTGCTATCGCAATTTCATGAAATGCAATCGCAGTTTGAGTGACAGGAAGTGACCGTTTGTGGGTGTTGACATGGCGTTTGTGGGGAGTGGATGGCAAAACGCAGGCGGATCATGGCCGTTTTCAGTGCATCTGACGTCAGTTGCCATGGATTGTGACTAAAAAAACATGGCGCCAGTGCGACTGCATTCTCACTATTCTGAGTAGCTCTGGGTCAACCGCGATTGTCGATGGTACTCGATTTCAGCGTATGCGTCGCAATTGTGCAATTGTATCGGTCGGCGTCTTTACCTTTCTGGGCGACTCTTCACCTGGGATTTTTAGCAGAAGTAGGACTGAGGAAATCACAATTTCTGTCTCAATAGTGATCCAAGCTGAACTATCCCCTAAGTGACTGATTCAGAGACGGCGCTAATGCAGTCACAGCTAATGTGCAAAAACACGCTAATGCTGTAAGGGCCTGATTCAGCATAGATCGCAACAGCAAAACCTCTCTCTAATGGGCTAAACCATGTGCAGTGCAGGTGGGGCATATGTAACATGTGCAGAGAGACAGTGGTGGATTTCCCACTAGGCACGTGAGGCTGATAAGGGCCAGGTGATTCTTTTTTTTTTTTTTTGTCATTGTAACTTATTTTTACTGTAGCAAATGGCAGGGGTGAGACAATGGGCAGCAAATTGTGGTCCAGGAGTTGGTAGTAGGCTGAGGGCTGCTTTGGGCTCTAGGCATCCGGACTGGCACCCAAAATGAAGGGGGTAATGACATGATTGGGGGTGGGGGGAGGGAAGGGCGACAAATAATGCGCCTATGGCGGCCTTATCCCTAAATCCGCCCCTGCAGAGAGAGTTAGATTTGGGTGGGTTATTTTGTTTCTGTGCAGGGTAAATACTGGCTGCTTTATTTTTACACTGCAATTTAGATTTCAGTTTGAACACACCCCACCCAAATATGGCCCTCATTCCGAGTTGATCGGTCGGTATTTTTCATCGCATCGCAATGAAAATCCGCTTAGTACGCATGCGCAATATTCGCACTGCGACTGCGCCAAGTAATTTAACAATGAAGATAGTATTTTTACTCACGGCTTTGTCATCGCTCCGGCGATCGTAATGTGATTGACAGGAAATGGGTGTTACTGGGCGGAAACACAGCGTTTTATGGGCGTGTGGATGAAAACGCTACCGTTTCCGGAAAAAACGCAGGAGTGGCTGGAGAAACGGAGGAGTGGCTGGGCGAACGCTGGGTGTGTTTGTGACGTCAAACCAGGAACGACAAGCACTGAACTGATCGCACAGGCAGAGTAAGGTTGAAGTTACTCAGAAACTGCAAAGTAGTTTGTAATCGCAATATTGCGAATACATCGGTCGCAATTTTAAGAAGCTAAGATACACTCCCAGTAGGCGTAGGCTTAGCGTGTGTAACTCTGCTAAATTCGCCTTGCGACCGATCAACTCGGAATGAGGGCCTATGTCTCCGAACATCAGGGGCGTTTAGAGAGAGAGTGCAGACGCGTGCAGCCTCCTCCGTTCAAGCCCCTCCTCTCTGCCGGTAGCGCTGGAGACTCTGACTACAAGAGACTCTACTGCACATGCGCAGTTCACAGAGAAAATGGTGCGGCGGCCATATTCCCAGGGATTTCTCTACTGTGCAGAACGCTGTGAAAATGATGCTGCAGCCATTTTCGCGGTGATTCCACATATCCGCTGACATCGGCGCGGGACTCCGGACGGGTAAGTATTAAAAAAATGGGTAAAGCATGTACGGTGAGGGCACCTTAGGATAATGCACCCGTTATAGATATGACACACACTGCATTGGAGGAGCTCGCTGTTAATTAACACCGCCCGCCGAGGAGCTCCGCCGTACACAGTGACTGTCACTGCAGCTGCCTGAGTGATGGGTAGGCTTGGACTGTCCCACAGGGGAACAGGGGACACCACCGGTAAGCCCCACTGCCTGTGGGCCCACCTCCTCTGCCTGTGGGCCCACCTCCTCTGCCTGTGGGCCCACCTCCTCTGCCTGTGGGCCCACCTCCACTGCCTGTGGGCCCACCTCCTCTGCCTGTGGGCCCACCTCCTCTTGGGATTAGGTTCCAAACTCTATCCTAGTGTACTTTAATTATACATTATATATATGTTACCTTATACTGGACTATGGTGTATTTTCTACAGTGCATTGCTGTTATTAATCTGGTACATTGTCATAAAGGTTAGGTGGTTGGCCACACCTCCACTATTGCCTTGCCACACCCTTAAGCATGGGTCCCTACCACTGCATTTCCCAGATGGGCCCTTTATGCCCCAGTCCGACACTGGTGACGGGTGAGGGGAGGGGGGTGTCGCTGGTGTCCGTCAGCATCTGGTAGCATCGCACTACAGTGGAACAGCTCTAAATAAAACTATAGTTCCCAGCAGGCCTTGCTGATAAAAGCAAGGAATGCTGGGAGCTGTAGTTTTATTTGGAGCTGTTTCACTGAACTGTGATGCTGCCGGACACCAGATGCCGCAGGGGGACTAGTGGGGGCCCCCACAATCTCCGTTGTCCCGGGCCCCCAGCAGCCTTGGTCCGGCCCTGCCTGGTATTAAAACTTGCAGACAGTCTGGTGACATAAGTAGCGTGAGAACACATAAGTGTTGGGCGCAGGAGTTTACACCTCACACTACAAGAGTTACCCACTGCACCCAAATTCCGTCCCTTTGGTGTGGTGGGTGGGTTTGGTAGCCTATCTCTCTATGACCATTGGTATAACCAACTAGCTTCACTAACTTGTAGCCCAAATTTACCCCGGTACAGCGTTCCCACATATCCCACTGATACAGGCCCCACCAGTAAGGACACTTTGGAAGACCAGTCGCTCAGTCTCCCATGTCCAAGCCTGTGATGCCGCCTTGCTTCAGGCTCTTGTGTATAAATTGACGGTTCGTAGTGACACCCTGTTGCACAAGGCCAGGATCACTTTCTTACACGGAACCAATGTCAGTGGTAATTCCCTTTCCTGAGATTATCCCTAGATGGATCCTGATGGAGTATGGTGCTGGACAGAAGAGAGAGCTGGGAAGTACCCAGGGCCTTTACCAGCGATATGACGTTCACTTCAAAGATTTTTTTATGGAATTCGAGAACCTGATTCAAATGTGTACAGCAGGGAAGCGGCTGTGCAATACTATACGACTTATATGCTAGTGCAGCGGGAGGCATCTGCGGGAGAAAGATGCCTCCTGCCGGCATCTGTGATCCGAGTGCTGCCTCCGAAGACACAGCATCGGATCACCATCACAAACATCAGTCACCAATGGTCACAGCCCTCAGCCCTCTGCGTACGCCTCAGCTTACTCACACTGCCTGTTGAAACCCCTCTGCCAACTGCCACCAACTGCCACCAACTGTCATTTCAATTGCTGTGCCTCCCCTATTTAAATTTAGAACTGATCTGCAGCCACACCTCTGGAGCTGCCCCTGTTGCTGACCCCACTCGAACCCCCCCCCCCCCCCCCCGCCCCCCAAACACCACAGCATGTCACGTAGGGTCATTCTGCTCTTACACAGAACGGGTGCTGCACCTCCGCAGTCCCCCCCACCATCAGATCCGTGCGTAAACCATCGAATTTACATACAGTACATAATCGAATCCATCCCCCCCTGCCTGCAGCAGAGGGTGTAATACATATCATTTGAAAATTGCCTAAATATTAATTGGAAATGAAATCAGTGTAAACTTCTCATTACATAGTGTCTGCATGCGCTAAATGATAGAACATACTGTGTGCCCTGTAAGACGACATCAAAGCCTTGTTTCACCTCCCTGTGTTACCTAGATAACATTGCCAGACGCTCTCAGCTGTGGTGCCTGCCAGGGGCATGTGATGTGTGTGCCAGCTATACCATCTCGTACCCCGGCTGATGATAATATCACACGGTAATCACAGGCTTTGCCGGTCACTTTCATAATTACAATGTTTCTAAAGTACTGGGGATAATCCGCTGAGTGTGAGCAATATTTCTAACGTGTTTGTGAAGAAATGTAGCACAGTTCCCGGCTGTACGGGGGGAATTCATTGGGCATATAACACTATTGCAGACAGAGGCACGGTAAGTACGCCAGGTCATACAGTGGTGTATGGTGCGTGGGGTAAACACCCTGCCTCACAGTTACAGCCATGGCGCTGATATTCCACCGCTGGACGCCAGTGGAGAAGTTGCCCCATCAACCAATCAGCAGCTCTTTATCATTTTATAGTATGCAAATTATAGCTGTTACTTCAGTGCTGATTGGTTGCCATGGGCAACTTCTCCACTGGCTCACTTCTCCACTCTCATCACTGCTTAGTAAATGTACCCCTAAATCCCCTGCTGTATTGTTCTCTCTGTATTGTATTGCAGTTGAGAACAATAGATGAAAGGTGTATGCTAATAAACCTCGGTGCACCTAGGAGCAGCTGAGAAGCCTAGATGAGTGTGTCTCCATCTGTACAGCAATGTCCTCACATACATGGCGGAGGGCTCCTTATGGAGTGGTCACATGGGGAAACATGGGGTCACCGGATGGCATTACCCATCATCTTGCGTCTGGTCTCAGCGGTATGTCTCACCTATATCTATATGTTACAGATGGATGGCTGCCCCTCACACTGCTCCCTGCGTTAGGCCTGTATGGGCCTCATACCAGCCATAAAGCAGGTGGTATCACTTCCTGTGTCACAGTGCCATCCCAGCTTCCCTCCCCTCTGCTGCCATGTGGTGGTGGCTGGAAAGACGCAGGTCCGCAGTGAGAAGTGGGTGGAGCTCTGGATTGGCGGAGGAACGGTTTGATGGTGAAGAACAATCAGAAAGGCCTCAGGGCCACCCCTGCCCGCACAGCTCTCATTGAGAATATAGGCTGATTATAGCACCATCAATTTAGCTACATCATGGACTTATGTAAATTACCACCTGGGGGGACTGTTCATCAGCAATTATAATGGACCCACGCACAGCCTGGATCTAACGCACTGTCGTCCAAATCTTCCAGAGTTATTCATTATTACTCCTATGCAAAGGGCTGCCAAGAGAACTCCTGGGGCCCCCCTGGAGCGGGTGTGGCCACAGTATGTATATTTATCTATATATATATAACAGGGCCGGTTCCGGGGCTTCTTGCGCACCGGGCGGCATTAGGGGGAGTGGCTTCATACAGGGGGCGTGGTCAGTTACGCCCCCTGTACTGTAATGATGTGCGGTGCGCGATGATGTCATCGCGCACCGCACAGCAAAGGTCCTCTCCACGAAGGAAAACTTGACGCTAAGCATCTAGTTCCCTTCGTGGAGAGGACCTTTGCTGTGCGGTGCGCGATGACGTCAACGCGCACCGCACATCATTACAGTTACGGTCCTCTCCAGGAAGGGAAACTAGACGCGTAGCGTCTAGTTTCCCTTCACAGCGGGCAGCGGCAGCAAGGGGCACAGCAGCAGCGGATCTTGCCATGGTGCGGCGCCCTCCAAATGGCGGCACCCCGGGCAAAAGTCCTGCTTGCCCGTGACAAGATCCGCTACTGTATATATATATATAAAAACTTGTATGAGCCGCACTCGTTGTACACTTTAAAGTGGGTGCCGGTTAATGAAGAATAATAGCAAAATCCATGTCCACCTGAGACAAAGTGAAGTCCAGAAAAACACGGGTAGCCAGCACACCAATTAATATGCACTTAAAAAGGTTTTAATTCCTTGTAAAGCAGCAATGCATAGACATCATGATTGTAAGAAATCAGAAAAATGCAGTCAACATTCAGGGCACAGCATCAGGTCTGTTTCTAGCCAATTTGGCTCCCAGTGCGAGATTTAAAAATGCGCCCCCCCTGACATAAAAAAATGAGCCCCCCCCCCCTACACACACCTAGATAAAAAAAAAAACTTGCGTGCGCACCAGGCAAGGGGGCGTGGCCTCATCTAAATGGGCATGGCCTCGTCTGAAAAGACTACCTCACAATCCAGTTTTTGACCCTGCTCCAACAGATCACGACCACCACAGGAAAAAAAAATTCTACCGTATTAAGCCCCACACAGTAATGCCCCCTGCACCATATTATGCCACACACCGCAATGCCCTTGATACATTAAATCCCCACACTACGGCAGGCAAGAGTCCCCATTTCACACATTGAGAGAGAGAGAGAGAGAATACTTACAGAGGCGATTACCGCTCTTCGGCCCGCCTCACCCGTCTCTCCTCGCGCCGGCCTTTCCCTCTTCCTAACTTGGATCCCCCTCTGTACTCCGCTCAGGGGGGGGGGGGGGAGTTTCGCGGAGTGACGGGGTTGCGTTGTGACGTAATGATGTAACCGCGTCATTCCGTGAAACTCCGCCCCCCGAGCGGGTTACTCGGGGAGAAATAGGAGGGGGAAGCAGGGAGCCACAGTTAGTGCCGCGGCGGGCGCCCAGTGCGGTTGCACTGCTCGCCTGCCCCAAGAAACGGCCCTGCACAGCATATTCACCCATTCCTTCAAAATGTGCAATTTAGAGCAAACATCTAACTAATCAACTAATCTGTTTCGGTGGTAACAGCCACCTTCATCCAGGACCGCCTGTCTGAAACTGCCAGCAAAGCCTTTATATACCTGCACCAAATGCACTTCCAACCAATTAGAATATAAAGAATCCGCACATCCGTCCAGGAGGACCCGCCGCCAGCAACTCCCTGCCGCCGCAGCCGCGCCAACCAGCTGGACGGTAACCCGCAGGAGCACCCGCCGGAGGTAAGGCTCCGGAGCCTGACACATTATCATGCAGGCAGCAGCTGAATTTACTGTATATATTTATGAAGGGGCCCAGACGTTGCCCTCTCTAATGGTTAGTCAAACTAATGAGGTGGCAGGCCACACCCCCTGTGCAGACTGGCCACACCCGTAAACATGGGCCCCTACCACTGCATTCCCCCGGTGGGCCCTACATGCCCCAGTCTGACACTGCATACAGTATAGCGTATATACAGTGCCATTTCTAGCGGCGGGCGAGCCGTGCAACCGCACGGGGCGCCCGCCGTGGCACTTTGTGTGTCCTTATCTCCTCTCCTCCCTCTTCCCGAGCGATCCTGCTTGGGGGGGCGTTGTTTCGCGGAATGACGCGTTTGCGTCGTGACGTCACGACGCAAACGCGTCATTCCACGAAGCCCCGCCCCCGAACAGGAGCGCTCGGGAAGAGGGAGGAGAGGAGATAAGCCTGGAAGGAGGAGGCGGCCAGCGCGAGGGACGTGAGGCGGCCGGACCCGAAGAGCGGGAAGATGTAAGTATTATCTCTCTCCCCCTTCCTTCCCCCCCACTTGACACCTGCCTGCTGCACTGTGTAAAATGGGGACACCTGCCTGCCGCGCTGTGTAAAATGGGGACACTTTCCTGCTGTAATGTGTAAAATGGGGATACCTGCCTGCCGCACTGTGTAAAATGGGGACACCTGCCTGCCGCGCTGTGTAAAATGGGGACACCTGCCTGCCGCGCTGTGTAAAATGGGGACACTTTCCTGCTGTAATGTGTAAAATGGGGATACCTGCCTGCCGCACTGTGTAAAATGGGGACACCTGCCTGCCGCGCTGTGTAAAATGGGGACACCTGCCTGCCGCGCTGTGTAAAATGGGGACACTTTCCTGCTGTAATGTGTAAAATGGGAATACCTGCCTGCCGCACTGTGTAAAATGGGGACACCTGCCTGCCGCACTGTGTAAAATGGGGACACCTGCCTGCCGCGCTGTGTAAAATGGAGACACCTGCCTTCCGCGCTGTGTAAAATGGGGACACTTTCCTGCTGTAATGTGTAAAATGGGGACTTTTTTTTATTTTTATTCCCCCCCCCCTGTGGTGGGCGTGATGATATCAGATGAGGCCACGCCCACTTTAATGAGACCACGCCCATTTTAATCAGGCCACACACCCTTGACGGGAGCGCGCGCGCCTCAGGCGCGCGCATGCTTTTTCTTTTTATAGCTATGTGGGGGGGGGGGGGGGGCACGTTTTTTTTTTTTTAGAGCAATGGGGGGGGGGGGGCGCATTTTGAAATCTCGCACTGGGAGCCAAATTGTCTAGAAACGGCCCTGCGTATATAATATGCATGGCACATGGTAATAATTGATGCCAAGTATTCTTGTAGCACCATGTCTGTCATCAACCTCAATATACAGAGTAATACAAGGTGCCCGTTATTTGTTCATACCCGGCAGTGCTCTATCCAAACCGTTCCTGAACTCCTCTAGCCATCATCAGCATTTCCATCCAGCCCTGCACTGGCCGCTGGACGCTAATCCTCAGCTCAGTGTACTGCAGAACTGAACAAATCAGCTACAACAAATACTTATACCACTATACTGTGCAAAAGTTTTAGGCAGGTGTGTAAAAAATGCTACAATGCAGAATGCTTTAAAAAAAAGGAGTGTTATTAGTTTCTTTTTATCAATTAACAAAATGCAAAGTATATGTACAGAGGAGAGATCTAAATCAAATCAATATTTGGTGTGACCCCCCTTTGCCTTCAAAAGAGCATCAGTTATTCTAGGTACACTTGCACAAAGTCAGGGATTTTGTAAGGTTATTATCAGGTGTACAGTATGATGAACCAATCATACCAAACAGGTGATAATGATCATCATTTTCATATGTAGATTGAAACACCGTAATTAACTGAAACAGAAACAGCTGTGTAGGAGGATTAAAACTGGGTGAGGAACAGCCAAACTCTGGTACAAAGGTGAGGTTGCGGAAGAGGGTTTCATGTCACAGGTCATGACTCATGCACCATGGCAAGACTGAGCGCAGCAAGAAGACACAAGGTAGTTATACTGTATCAGCGAGGTCTCTTCCAGGCAAAGATTTAAAAGCAGACTGGGGTTTCAAGCTGTTCAAGCTCTTTTGAAGAAGTGCAAAGAAACGGGCAACGTTGAGGACCACAGACGCAGTGGTCGGCCAAGGAATCTTAGTGCATCACATGAAAGACACATTGAGCTAAATGTAACAGAGGAGAGTTTCAGAACATGAGAGATTTGGTAAGGTTTTGAAATCATTTACACAGTAAGATCAGCCTGGTTCTGCAGTGTAAGTGATTGCCACTTTACAGAAAAACTGAAAAACCTCACCAAATCTCTCCCTTTCTGACACTCTCACTCTATTACATTTGGCCCATCACGTTTACTTTCCTTCCAAATCGTAAGATGTTCAGTAGTGCCATCAGCTCAGAACTGGCAGAAACCGATGGGACCCAGGTATAAGGGCGCAGAAAAAAGAGACGTCTGTAAGTGGCACACAAAGAAAGGGATTATTAATAATCTACCTTTTATTATGTAACTTGCTGTTCTAGCCGTTCTTCGCACGGGAGTGTCTGATTATCACGGTTGTACATATAAATGAGTGATAATAATTTGGTAAATCTGTAGAGATGTAAATGTGAGACGTGTTAATGTAAGTACATAGTAATCCATGGTTCTTGGCGTTACCCGAGGAGCACCCGTAGCAGATACGGTAAGAAGTGATAGGAGCATTTTTGTAGTTTATTAAATTGTACACACTGGAGGTGCAATCCAACTTTTCATCCGATTGTCCGTTTGTGCGTTATTGTTCCCACAACGCAAGCCACGCATCAGTAATGACGTCATTATGTCACCCCCCTGTACATCCCCTTACGTGAGGTTTATGAAAATTCTGATTACGGAGTTTTCCTATTTCCCACCTGCAGAATTCCTGTGTTACATACAGCTTCCTAACATATCGGGAAGTCAGAGAATGAGTGATGAGTCAGTGAGTGAGTGAGTGAGTGAGTGAGTGAGTGAGTGTGGGAGGGAGGGAAGGAGTGAGCGGGTGAGTGAGAGAGTGGGTGAGTGAGGAGTGAGTGAGTGAGTGAGAGAGTGGGTGAGTGAGTGGGTGAGTAAGAGAGTGGGTGAGTGAGGAGTGAGTGAGTGAGTGGGTGGGTGAGTGAGTGGGTGAGTAAGAGAGTGGGTGAGTGAGTGGGTGAGTGAGAGAGTGAGTGGGTGGGTGAGTGAGTGCTTTCACATTTATATACAGATTAAAATTACTATTACATTCTGTGAATTATATACGGGCAGCGAACGTTCTTGTAATACAACTGTTACAATGTCAGTTATGTATTAGCGTGCGGCTGTAACCCAGCATTCTGTGATCCAGCGTACCCTATGGCTGTGGGAAGCATCGTTACAGAGTATCATTTGCTGGTACGTATTATACAGTATTACATTGTAGTAGTCATTAGTGCAGACATACGCTCTAGCCAAAATAAAGCAGCTTCATACTAGAGATGAGCGGGTTCGGTTCCTCTGAATCCGAACCCGCCCGAACTTCAGGTTTTTTACACGGGTCCGAGCAGGCTCGGATCTTCCCGCCTTGCTCGGCTAACCCGAGCGCGCCCGAACGTCATCATCACGCTGTCGGATTCTCGCGAGGCTCGGATTCTATCGCGAGACTCGGATTCTATATAAGGAGCCGCGCGTCGCCGCCATTTTCACACGTGCATTGAGAGTCATAGGGAGAGGACGTGGCTGGCGTCCTCTCCGTTTAGAGAAGAGAGAGACACAGTATTTTGGGGAGCATTATTAGGAGGAGTACTACTATACTGTATACTACTATACTACTTGCTGAAGTGATATTTATAGATTAGATAGTGTGACTGTAAGTGTATTATCTGACTTGTGGGGGAGACACTGACAGTGGGGAGCAGTTAGAGTCTGAGAGCAGGACTCAGGAGTTAGAGATGAGCGCCGGAAATTTTTCGGGTTTTGTGTTTTGGTTTTGGGTTCGGTTCCGCGGCCGTGTTTTGGGTTCGACCGCGTTTTGGCAAAACCTCACCGAATTTTTTTTGTCGGATTCGGGTGTGTTTTGGATTCGGGTGTTTTTTTTCCAAAAAACCTAAAAAACAGCTTAAATCATAGAATTTGGCGGTCATTTTGATCCCAAAGTATTATTAACCTCAAAAACCATAATTTCCACTCATTTTCAGTCTATTCTGAATACCTCACACCTCACAATATTATTTTTAGTCCTAAAATTTGCACCGAGGTCGCTGTGTGAGTAAGATAAGCGACCCTAGTGGCCGACACAAACACCGGGCCCATCTAGGAGTGGCACTGCAGTGTCACGCAGGATGGCCCTTCCAAAAAACCCTCCCCAAACAGCACATGACGCAAAGAAAAAAAGAGGCGCAATGAGGTAGCTGTGTGAGTAAGATTAGCGACCCTAGTGGCCGACACAAACACCGGGCCCATCTAGGAGTGGCACTGCAGTGTCACGCAGGATGTCCCTTCCAAAAAACCCTCCCCAAACAGCACATGACGCAAAGAAAAAAAGAGGCGCAATGAGGTAGCTGTGTGAGTAAGATAAGCGACCCTAGTGGCCGACACAAACACCGGGCCCATCTAGGAGTGTCACTGCAGTGTCACGCAGGATGTCCCTTCCAAAAAACCCTCCCCAAACAGCACACGACGCAAAGAAAAAAAGAGGCGCAATGAGGTAGCTGTGTGAGTAAGATAAGCGACCCTAGTGGCCGACACAAACACCGGGCCCATCTAGGAGTGGCACTGCAGTGTCACGCAGGATGTCCCTTCCAAAAAAACCCTCCCCAAACAGCACATGACGCAAAGAAAAAGAAAAGAAAAAAGAGGTGCAAGATGGAATTGTCCTTGGGCCCTCCCACCCACCCTTATGTTGTATAAACAAAACAGGACATGCACACTTTAACCAACCCATCATTTCAGTGACAGGGTCTGCCACACGACTGTGACTGATATGACGGGTTGGTTTGGACCCCCCCCAAAAAAGAAGCAATTAATCTCTCCTTGCACAAACTGGCTCTACAGAGGCAAGATGTCCACCTCATCATCACCCTCCGATATATCACCGTGTACATCCCCCTCCTCACAGATTATCAATTCGTCCCCACTGGAATCCACCATCTCAGCTCCCTGTGTACTTTGTGGAGGCAATTGCTGCTGGTCAATGTCTCCGCGGAGGAATTGATTATAATTCATTTTAATGAACATCATCTTCTCCACATTTTCTGGATGTAACCTCGTACGCCGATTGCTGACAAGGTGAGCGACGGCACTAAACACTCTTTCGGAGTACACACTTGTGGGAGGGCAACTTAGGTAGAATAAAGCCAGTTTGTGCAAGGGCCTCCAAATTGCCTCTTTTTCCTGCCAGTATAAGTACGGACTGTGTGACGTGCCTACTTGGATGCGGTCACTCATATAATCCTCCACCATTCTATCAATGTTGAGAGAATCATATGCAGTGACAGTAGACGACATGTCCGTAATCGTTGTCAGGTCCTTCAGTCCGGACCAGATGTCAGCATCAGCAGTCGCTCCAGACTGCCCTGCATCACCGCCAGCGGGTGGGCTCGGAATTCTGAGCCTTTTCCTCGCACCCCCAGTTGCGGGAGAATGTGAAGGAGGAGATGTTGACAGGTCGCGTTCCGCTTGACTTGACAATTTTGTCACCAGCAGGTCTTTCAACCCCAGCAGACTTGTGTCTGCCGGAAAGAGAGATCCAAGGTAGGCTTTAAATCTAGGATCGAGCACGGTGGCCAAAATGTAGTGCTCTGATTTCAACAGATTGACCACCCGTGAATCCTTGTTAAGCGAATTAAGGGCTCCATCCACAAGTCCCACATGCCTAGCGGAATCGCTCCGTGTTAGCTCCTCCTTCAATGTCTCCAGCTTCTTCTGCAAAAGCCTGATGAGGGGAATGACCTGACTCAGGCTGGCAGTGTCTGAACTGACTTCACGTGTGGCAAGTTCAAAGGGCATCAGAACCTTGCACAACGTTGAAATCATTCTCCACTGCGCTTGAGACAGGTGCATTCCACCTACTATATCGTGCTCAATTGTATAGGCTTGAATGGCCTTTTGCTGCTCCTCCAACCTCTGAAGCATATAGAGGGTTGAATTCCACCTCGTTACCACTTCTTGCTTCAGATGATGGCAGGGCAGGTTCAGTAGTTTTTGGTGGTGCTCCAGTCTTCTGTACGTGGTGCCTGTACGCCGAAAGTGTCCCGCAATTCTTCTGGCCACCGACAGCATCTCTTGCACGCCCCTGTCGTTTTTTAAAAAATTCTGCACCACCAAATTCAAGGTATGTGCAAAACATGGGACGTGCTGGAATTTGCCCATATTTAATGCACACACAATATTGCTGGCGTTGTCCGATGCCACAAATCCACAGGAGAGTCCAATTGGGGTAAGCCATTCCGCGATGATCTTCCTCAGTTGCCGTAAGAGGTTTTCAGCTGTGTGCGTATTCTGGAAAGCGGTGATACAAAGCGTAGCCTGCCTAGGAAAGAGTTGGCGTTTGCGAGATGCTGCTACTGGTGCCGCCGCTGCTGTTCTTGCGGCGGGAGTCCATACATCTACCCAGTGGGCTGTCACAGTCATATAGTCCTGACCCTGCCCTGCTCCACTTGTCCACATGTCCGTGGTTAAGTGGACATTGGGTACAACTGCATTTTTTAGGACACTGGTGAGTCTTTTTCTGACGTCCGTGTACATTCTCGGTATCGCCTGCCTAGAGAAGTGGAACCTAGATGGTATTTGGTAACGGGGGCACACTGCCTCAATAAATTGTCTAGTTCCCTGTGAACTAACGGCGGATACCGGACGCACGTCTAACACCAACATAGTTGTCAAGGCCTCAGTTATCAGTTATCCGCTTTGCAGCAGGATGACTGCTGTGATATTTCATCTTCCTCGCAAAGGACTGTTGAACAGTCAATTGCTTACTGGAAGTAGTACAAGTGGGCTTACGACTTCCCCTCTGGGATGACCATCGACTCCCAGCAGCAACAACAGCAGCGCCAGCAGCAGTAGGCGTTACACGCAAGGATGCATCGGAGGAATCCCAGGCAGGAGAGGACTCGTCAGAATTGCCAGTGACATTGCCTGCAGGACTATTGGCATTCCTGGGGAAGGAGGAAATTGACACTGAGGGAGTTGGTGGGGTGGTTTGCGTGAGCTTGGTTACAAGAGGAAGGGATTTACTGGTCAGTGGACTGCTTCCGCTGTCACCCAAAGTTTTTGAACTTGTCACTGACTTATTATGAATGCGCTGCAGGTGACGTATAAGGGAGGATGTTCCGAGGTGGTTAACGTCCTTACCCCTACTTATTACAGCTTGACAAAGGGAACACACGGCTTGACACCTGTTGTCCGCATTTCTGGTGAAATACTTCCACACCGAAGAGCTGATTTTTTTGGTATTTTCACCAGGCATGTCAACGGCCATATTCCTACCACGGACAACAGGTGTCTCCCCGGGTGCCTGACTTAAACAAACCACCTCACCATCAGAATCCTCCTGGTCAATTTCCTCCCCAGCGCCAGCAACACCCATATCCTCCTCATCCTGGTGTACTTCAACACTGACATCTTCAATCTGACTATCAGAAACTGGACTGCGGGTGCTCCTTCCATCACTTGCAGGGGGCGTGCAAATGGTGGAAGGCGCATGCTCTTCACGTCCAGTGTTGGGAAGGTCAGGCATCGCAACCGACACAATTGGAGTCGGACTCTCCTTGTGGATTTGGGATTTCGAAGAACGCACAGTTCTTTGCGGTGCTACTGCTTTTGCCAGCTTTAGTCTTTTCATTTTTCTAGCGAGAGGCTGAGTGCTTCCATCCTCATGTGAAGCTGAACCACTAGCCATGAACATAGGCCAGGGCCTCAGCCGTTCCTTGCCACTCCGTGTGGTAAATGGCATATTGGCAAGTTTACGCTTCTCCTCCGACAATTTTATTTTAGGTTTTGGAGTCCTTTTTTTACTGATATTTGGTGTTTTGGATTTGACATGCTCTGTACTATGACATTGGGCATCGGCCTTGGCAGACGACGTTGCTGGCATTTCATCGTCTCGGCCATGACTAGTGGCAGCAGCTTCAGCACGAGGTGGAAGTGGATCTTGATCATTCCCTAATTTTGGAACCTCAACATTTTTGTTCTCCATATTTTAATAGGCACAACTAAAAGGCACCTCAGGTAAACAATGGAGATGGATGGATTGGATACTAGTATACAATTATGGACGGGCTGCCGAGTGCCGACACAGAGGTAGCCACAGCCGTGAACTACCGCACTGTACTGTGTCTGCTGCTAATATATAGACTGGTTGATAAAGAGATAGTATACTCGTAACTAGTATGTATGTATAAAGAAAGAAAAAAAAACCACGGTTAGGTGGTATATACAATTATGGACGGGCTGCCGAGTGCCGACACAGAGGTAGCCACAGCCGTGAACTACCGCACTGTACTGTGTCTGCTGCTAATATATAGACTGGTTGATAAAGAGATAGTATACTCGTAACTAGTATGTATGTATAAAGAAAGAAAAAAAAACCACGGTTAGGTGGTATATACAATTATGGACGGGCTGCCGAGTGCCGACACAGAGGTAGCCACAGCCGTGAACTACCGCACTGTACTGTGTCTGCTGCTAATATAGACTGGTTGATAAAGAGATAGTATACTCGTAACTAGTATGTATGTATAAAGAAAGAAAAAAAAACCACGGTTAGGTGGTATATACAATTATGGACGGGCTGCCGAGTGCCGACACAGAGGTAGCCACAGCCGTGAACTACCGCACTGTACTGTGTCTGCTGCTAATATAGACTGGTTGATAAAGAGATAGTATACTCGTAACTAGTATGTATGTATAAAGAAAGAAAAAAAAACCACGGTTAGGTGGTATATACAATTATGGACGGGCTGCCGAGTGCCGACACAGAGGTAGCCACAGCCGTGAACTACCGCACTGTACTGTGTCTGCTGCTAATATATAGACTGGTTGATAAAGAGATAGTATACCCGTAACTAGTATGTATGTATAAAGAAAGAAAAAAAAAACACGGTTAGGTGGTATATACAATTATGGACGGGCTGCCGAGTGCCGACACAGAGGTAGCCACAGCCGTGAACTACCGCACTGTACTGTGTCTGCTGCTAATATAGACTGGTTGATAAAGAGATAGTATACTCGTAACTAGTATGACTATAAAGAAAGAAAAAAAAACCACGGTTAGGTGGTATATACAATTATGGACGGGCTGCCGAGTGCCGACACAGAGGTAGCCACAGCCGTGAACTACCGCACTGTACTGTGTCTGCTGCTAATATATAGACTGGTTGATAAAGAGATAGTATACTCGTAACTAGTATGTATGTATAAAGAAAGAAAAAAAAACCACGGTTAGGTGGTATATACAATTATGGACGGGCTGCCGAGTGCCGACACAGAGGTAGCCACAGCCATGAACTACCGCACTGTACTGTGTCTGCTGCTAATATAGACTGGTTGATAAAGAGATAGTATACTCGTAACTAGTATGTATGTATAAAGAAAGAAAAAAAAACCACGGTTAGGTGGTATATACAATTATGGACGGGCTGCCGAGTGCCGACACAGAGGTAGCCACAGCCGTGAACTACCGCACTGTACTGTGTCTGCTGCTAATATATAGACTGGTTGATAAAGAGATAGTATACTCGTAACTAGTATGTATGTATAAAGAAAGAAAAAAAAACCACGGTTAGGTGGTATATACAATTATGGACGGGCTGCCGAGTGCCGACACAGAGGTAGCCACAGCCGTGAACTACCGCACTGTACTGTGTCTGCTGCTAATATATAGACTGGTTGATAAAGAGATAGTATACTCGTAACTAGTATGTATGTATAAAGAAAGAAAAAAAAACCACGGTTAGGTGGTATATACAATTATGGACGGGCTGCCGAGTGCCGACACAGAGGTAGCCACAGCCGTGAACTACCGCACTGTACTGTGTCTGCTGCTAATATAGACTGGTTGATAAAGAGATAGTATACTCGTAACTAGTATGTATGTATAAAGAAAGAAAAAAAAACCACGGTTAGGTGGTATATACAATTATGGACGGGCTGCCGAGTGCCGACACAGAGGTAGCCACAGCCGTGAACTACCGCACTGTACTGTGTCTGCTGCTAATATAGACTGGTTGATAAAGAGATAGTATACTCGTAACTAGTATGACTATAAAGAAAGAAAAAAAAACCACGGTTAGGTGGTATATACAATTATGGACGGGCTGCCGAGTGCCGACACAGAGGTAGCCACAGCCGTGAACTACCGCACTGTACTGTGTCTGCTGCTAATATAGACTGGTTGATAAAGAGATAGTATACTACTAATATTATATATACTGGTGGTCAGGTCACTGGTCACTAGTCACACTGGCAGTGGCACTCCTGCAGCAAAAGTGTGCACTGTTTAATTTTAATATAATATTATGTACTCCTGGCTCCTGCTATAACCTATAACTGGCACTGCAGTGCTCCCCAGTCTCCCCCACAATTATAAGCTGTGTGAGCTGAGCACAGTCAGATATATATATACATTGATGCAGCACACTGGGCTGAGCAGTGCACACAGATATGGTATGTGACTGAGTCACTGTGTGTATCGTTTTTTTCAGGCAGAGAACGGATATATTAAATAAAACAAACAACTGCACTGTCTGGTGGTCACTGTGGTCGTCAGTCACTAAACTCTGCACTCTCTTCTACAGTATCACAGCCTCAGGTCAATCTCTCTCTCTCTCTCTCAACCCTAATCTAAATGGAGAGGACGCCAGCCACGTCCTCTCCCTATCAATCTCAATGCACGTGTGAAAATGGCGGCGACGCGCGGCTCCTTATATAGAATCCGAGTCTCGCGAGAATCCGACAGCGTCATGATGACGTTCGGGCGCGCTCGGGTTAACCGAGCAAGGCGGGAGGATCCGAGTCTGCTCGGACCCGTGAAAAAAACATGAAGTTCGTGCGGGTTCGGATTCAGAGAAACCGAACCCGCTCATCTCTATCAGGAGTACATATAACGTACAGTGCACACTTTTGCTGCCAGAGTCAGTGCCACACTGCCATTGTTGTGACCACACTGACCACCAGTATAATAATATATTTTGTGATTGTCTGCTTAGGCCTCGGAGTACTAGTTGCAAGTTGCAACGTGACCTGAAGTGACCACCAGTTTAATAATCAATCACCACCAGTTTAATATATATATATATATATATATATATAATTGTATATAATATATATATATATATATATATATATATATAATATTGTATACCACCTACCCGTGGTTTTTTTTTTTTTCATTCTTCTTTATACATACTACTATAGTAGCTTACTGTAGCAGTCTGCGGTGCTGTGCTGACCTGACAGTGTCCAGCAGGTCCGTCATCAGTCATTACATAATAAATATATATAGTACCTGTCCGGCAGCAGTACTAGTGATATTATATTGATTTCATCTCATTATCAATAATTTATCATCCAGTCTAGACTCTATATTAGCAGCAGACACAGTACGTTAGTCCACGGCTGTAGCTACCTCTGTGTCGGCACTCGGCAGTCCATCCATAATTGTATACCACCTACCCGTGTTTTTTTTTTTTTTCTTTCTTCTTTGTACATACTACTATAGAGTATAGTAGCTTACTGTAGCAGTCTGCGGTGCTGCTGAGCTGACAGTGTCCAGCAGGTCCGTCATCAGTCATCATTACCTAATAAATATATTATCTACCTGTCCGGCTGCAGTACTAGTGATATTATATATACATACATATATATATATATTGATTTCATCTCATTATCAATCATCCAGTCTATATTAGCAGCAGACACAGTACGTTAGTCCACGGCTGTAGCTACCTCTGTGTCGGCACTCGGCAGTCCATCCATAATTGTATACCACTTACCCGTGGTTTTTTTTTTCTTTCTTCTTTGTACATACTACTATAGAGTATAGTAGCTTACTGTAGCAGTCTGCGGTGCTGCTGAGCTGACAGTGTCCAGCAGGTCCGTCATCAGTCATCATTACCTAATAAATATATTATCTACCTGTCCGGCTGCAGTACTAGTGATATTATATATACATACATATATATATTGATTTCATCTCATTATCAATCATCCAGTCTATATTAGCAGCAGACACAGTACGTTAGTCCACGGCTGTAGCTACCTCTGTGTCGGCACTCGGCAATCCATCCATAATTGTATACCACCTACCCGTGGTTTTTTTTTTTCTTTCTTCTTTGTACATACTACTATAGAGTATAGTAGCTTACTGTAGCAGTCTGCGGTGCTGCTGAGCTGACAGTGTCCAGCAGGTCCGTCATCAGTCATCATTACCTAATAAATATATTATCTACCTGTCCGGCTGCAGTACTAGTGATATTATATATACATACATATATATATTGATTTCATCTCATTATCAATCATCCAGTCTATATTAGCAGCAGACACAGTACGTTAGTCCACGGCTGTAGCTACCTCTGTGTCGGCACTCGGCAGTCCATCCATAATTGTATACCACCTACCCGTGGTTTTTTTTTTCTTTCTTTCTTCTTTGTACATACTACTATAGTATAGTAGCTTACTGTAGCAGTCTGCGGTGCTGCTGAGCTGACAGTGTCCAGCAGGTCCGTCATCAGTCATCATTACCTAATAAATATATTATCTACCTGTCCGGCTGCAGTACTAGTGATATTATATATACATACATATATATATATTGATTTAATCTCATTATCATCCAGTCTATATTAGCAGCAGACACAGTACGGTAGTCCACGGCTGTAGCTACCTCTGTGTCGGCACTCGGCAGTCCATCCATAAGTATACTAGTATCCATCCATCTCCATTGTTTACCTGAGGTGCCATTTAGTTGTGCCTATTAAAATATGGAGAACAAAAATGTTGAGGTTCCAAAATTAGGGAAAGATCAAGATCCACTTCCACCTCGTGCTGAAGCTGCTGCCACTAGTCATGGCCGAGACGATGAAATGCCAGCAACGTCGTCTGCCAAGGCCGATGCCCAATGTCATAGTACAGAGCATGTCAAATCCAAAACACCAAATATCAGTAAAAAAAGGACTCCAAAACCTAAAATAAAATTGTCGGAGGAGAAGCGTAAACTTGCCAATATGCCATTTACCACACGGAGTGGCAAGGAACGGCTGAGGCCCTGGCCTATGTTCATGGCTAGTGGTTCAGCTTCACATGAGGATGGAAGCACTCAGCCTCTCGCTAGAAAACTGAAAAGACTCAAGCTGGCAAAAGCACCGCAAAGAACTGTGCGTTCTTCGAAATCCCAAATCCACAAGGAGAGTCCAATTGTGTCGGTTGCGATGCCTGACCTTCCCAACACTGGACGTGAAGAGCATGCGCCTTCCACCATTTGCACGCCCCCTGCAAGTGCTGGAAGGAGCACCCGCAGTCCAGTTCCTGATAGTCAGATTGAAGATGTCAGTGTTGAAGTACACCAGGATGAGGAGGATATGGGTGTTGCTGGCGCTGGGGAGGAAATTGACCAGGAGGATTCTGATGGTGAGGTGGTTTGTTTAAGTCTGGCACCCGGGGAGACACCTGTTGTCCGTGGGAGGAATATGGCCGTTGACATGCCTGGTGAAAATACAAAAAAAATCAGCTCTTCAGTGTGGAGGTATTTCAACAGAAAAGCGGACAACAGGTGTCAAGCCGTGTGTTGCCTTTGTCAAGCTGTAATAAGTAGGGGTAAGGACGTTAACCACCTCGGAACATCCTCCCTTATACGTCACCTGCAGCGCATTCATAATAAGTCAGTGACAAGTTCAAAAACTTTGGGTGACAGCGGAAGCAGTCCACTGACCAGTAAATCCCTTCCTCTTGTAACCAAGCTCACGCAAACCACCCCACCAACTCCCTCAGTGTCAATTTCCTCCTTCCCCAGGAATGCCAATAGTCCTGCAGGCCATGTCACTGGCAATTCTGACGATTCCTCTCCTGCCTGGGATTCCTCCGATGCATCCTTGCGTGTAACGCCTACTGCTGCTGGCGCTGCTGTTGTTGCTGCTGGGAGTCGATGGTCATCCCAGAGGGGAAGTCGGAAGACCACTTGTACTACTTCCAGTAAGCAATTGACTGTCCAACAGTCCTTTGCGAGGAAGATGAAATATCACAGCAGTCATCCTGCTGCAAAGCGGATAACTGAGGCCTTGACAACTATGTTGGTGTTAGACGTGCGTCCGGTATCCGCCGTTAGTTCACAGGGAACTACACAATTTCTTGAGGTAGTGTGCCCCCGTTACCAAATACCATCTAGGTTCCACTTCTCTAGGCAGGCGATACCGAAAATGTACACAGACCTCAGAAAAAGACTCACCAGTGTCCTAAAAAATGCAGCTGTACCCAATGTCCACTTAACCACGGACATGTGGACAAGTGGAGCAGGGCAGGGTCAGGACTATATGACTGTGACAGCCCACTGGGTAGATGTATGGACTCCCGCCGCAAGAACAGCAGCGGCGGCACCAGTAGCAGCATCTCGCAAACGCCAACTCTTTCCTAGGCAGGCTACGCTTTGTATCACCGCTTTCCAGAATACGCACACAGCTGAAAACCTCTTACGGCAACTGAGGAAGATCATCGCGGAATGGCTTACCCCAATTGGACTCTCCTGTGGATTTGTGGCATCGGACAACGCCAGCAATATTGTGTGTGCATTAAATATGGGCAAATTCCAGCACGTCCCATGTTTTGCACATACCTTGAATTTGGTGGTGCAGAATTTTTTAAAAAACGACAGGGGCGTGCTAGAGATGCTGTCGGTGGCCAGAAGAATTGCGGGACACTTTCGGCGTACAGGCACCACGTACAGAAGACTGGAGCACCACCAAAAACTACTGAACCTACCCTGCCATCATCTGAAGCAAGAAGTGGTAACGAGGTGGAATTCAACCCTCTATATGCTTCTGAGGTTGGAGGAGCAGCAAAAGGCCATTCAAGCCTATACAATTGAGCACGATATAGGAGGTGGAATGCACCTGTCTCAAGCGCAGTGGAGAATGATTTCAACGTTGTGCAAGGTTCTGATGCCCTTTGAACTTGCCACACGTGAAGTCAGTTCAGACACTGCCAGCCTGAGTCAGGTCATTCCCCTCATCAGGCTTTTGCAGAAGAAGCTGGAGACATTGAAGGAGGAGCTAACACGGAGCGATTCCGCTAGGCATGTGGGACTTGTGGATGGAGCCCTTAATTCGCTTAACAAGGATTCACGGGTGGTCAATCTGTTGAAATCAGAGCACTACATTTTGGCCACCGTGCTCGATCCTAGATTTAAAGCCTACCTTGGATCTCTCTTTCCGGCAGACACAAGTCTGCTGGGGTTGAAAGACCTGCTGGTGAGAAAATTGTCAAGTCAAGCGGAACGCGACCTGTCAACATCTCCTCCTTCACATTCTCCCGCAACTGGGGGTGCGAGGAAAAGGCTCAGAATTCCGAGCCCACCCGCTGGCGGTGATGCAGGGCAGTCTGGAGCGACTGCTGATGCTGACATCTGGTCCGGACTGAAGTACCTGACAACGATTACGGACATGTCGTCTACTGTCACTGCATATGATTCTCTCACCATTGAAAGAATGGTGAAGGATTATATGAGTGACCGCATCCAAGTAGGCACGTCACACAGTCCGTACTTATACTGGCAGGAAAAAGAGGCAATTTGGAGGCCCTTGCACAAACTGGCTTTATTCTACCTAAGTTGCCCTCCCACAAGTGTGTACTCCGAAAGAGTGTTTAGTGCCGCCGCTCACCTTGTCAGCAATCGGCGTACGAGGTTACATCCAGAAAATGTGGAGAAGATGATGTTCATTAAAATGAATTATAATCAATTCCTCCGTGGAGACATTGACCAGCAGCAATTGCCTCCACAAAGTACACAGGGAGCTGAGATGGTGGATTCCAGTGGGGACGAATTGATAATCTGTGAGGAGGGGGATGTACACGGTGATATATCGGAGGATGATGATGAGGTGGACATCTTGCCTCTGTAGAGCCAGTTTGTGCAAGGAGAGATTAATTGCTTCTTTTTTGGTGGGGGTCCAAACCAACCCGTCATTTCAGTCACAGTCGTGTGGCAGACCCTGTCACTGAAATGATGGGTTGGTTAAAGTTTGCATGTCCTGTTTATACAACATAAGGGTGGGTGGGAGGGCCCAAGGACAATTCCATCTTGCACCTCTTTTTTCTTTAATTTTTCTTTGCGTCATGTGCTGTTTGGGGAGGGTTTTTTGGAAGGGACATCCTGCGTGACACTGCAGTGCCACTCCTAGATGGGCCCGGTGTTTGTGTCGGCCACTAGGGTCGCTTATCTTACTCACACAGCTACCTCATTGCGCCTCTTTTTTTCTTTGCGTCATGTGCTGTTTGGGGAGGGTTTTTTGGAAGGGACATCCTGCGTGACACTGCAGTGCCACTCCTAGATGGGCCCGGTGTTTGTGTCGGCCACTAGGGTCGCTTATCTTACTCACACAGCTACCTCATTGCGCCTCTTTTTTTCTTTGCGTCATGTGCTGTTTGGGGAGGGTTTTTTGGAAGGGACATCCTGCGTGACACTGCAGTGACACTCCTAGATGGGCCCGGTGTTTGTGTCGGCCACTAGGGTCGCTTATCTTACTCACACAGCTACCTCATTGCGCCTCTTTTTTTCTTTGCGTCATGTGCTGTTTGGGGAGGGTTTTTTGGAAGGGACATCCTGCGTGACACTGCAGTGACACTCCTAGATGGGCCCGGTGTTTGTGTCGGCCACTAGGGTCGCTTATCTTACTCACACAGCTACCTCATTGCGCCTCTTTTTTTCTTTGCGTCATGTGCTGTTTGGGGAGGGTTTTTTAGAAGGGACATCCTGCGTGACACTGCAGTGCCACTCCTAGATGGGCCCGGTGTTTGTGTCGGCCACTAGGGTCGCTTATCTTACTCACACAGCTACCTCATTGCGCCTCTTATTTTCTTTGCGTCATGTGCTGTTTGGGGAGGGTTTTTTGGAAGGGACATCCTGCGTGACACTGCAGTGACACTCCTAGATGGGCCCGGTGTTTGTGTCGGCCACTAGGGTCGCTTATCTTACTCACACAGCTACCTCATTGCGCCTCTTTTTTTCTTTGCGTCATGTGCTGTTTGGGGAGGGTTTTTTGGAAGGGACATCCTGCGTGACACTGCAGTGACACTCCTAGATGGGCCCGGTGTTTGTGTCGGCCACTAGGGTCGCTTATCTTACTCACACAGCTACCTCATTGCGCCTCTTTTTTTCTTTGCGTCATGTGCTGTTTGGGGAGGGTTTTTTGGAAGGGACATCCTGCGTGACACTGCAGTGACACTCCTAGATGGGCCCGGTGTTTGTGTCGGCCACTAGGGTCGCTTATCTTACTCACACAGCTACCTCATTGCGCCTCTTTTTTTCTTTGCGTCATGTGCTGTTTGGGGAGGGTTTTTTGGAAGGGACATCCTGCGTGACACTGCAGTGACACTCCTAGATGGGCCCGGTGTTTGTGTCGGCCACTAGGGTCGCTTATCTTACTCACACAGCTACCTCATTGCGCCTCTTTTTTTCTTTGCGTCATGTGCTGTTTGGGGAGGGTTTTTTGGAAGGGACATCCTGCGTGACACTGCAGTGACACTCCTAGATGGGCCCGGTGTTTGTGTCGGCCACTAGGGTCGCTTATCTTACTCACACAGCTACCTCATTGCGCCTCTTTTTTTCTTTGCGTCATGTGCTGTTTGGGGAGGGTTTTTTGGAAGGGACATCCTGCGTGACACTGCAGTGACACTCCTAGATGGGCCCGGTGTTTGTGTCGGCCACTAGGGTCGCTTATCTTACTCACACAGCTACCTCATTGCGCCTCTTTTTTTCTTTGCGTCATGTGCTGTTTGGGGAGGGTTTTTTGGAAGGGACATCCTGCGTGACACTGCAGTGACACTCCTAGATGGGCCCGGTGTTTGTGTCGGCCACTAGGGTCGCTTATCTTACTCACACAGCTACCTCATTGCACCTCTTTTTTTCTTTGCGTCATGTGCTGTTTGGGGAGGGTTTTTTGGAAGGGACATCCTGCGTGACACTGCAGTGACACTCCTAGATGGGCCCGGTGTTTGTGTCGGCCACTAGGGTCGCTTAGCTTAGTCATCCAGCGACCTAGGTGCAAATTTTAGGACTAAAAATAATATTGTGAGGTGTGAGGTATTCAGAATAGACTGAAAATGAGTGTAAATTATGGTTTTTGAGGTTAATAATACTTTGGGATCAAAATGACCCCCAAATTCTATGATTTAAGCTGTTTTTTAGTGTTTTTTGAAAAAAACACCCGAATCCAAAACACACCCGAATCCGACAAAAAAAATTCGGTGAGGTTTTGCCAAACGCGGTCGAACCCAAAACACGGCCGCGGAACCGAACCCAAAACCAAAACACAAAACCCGAAAAATTTCCGGCGCTCATCTCTACTTCATACACTTCTTTATCACACACAATACCAGGCTGAAGGGTCAGAACATATTGCAGAAATCCTCCCAGATAGAACACTCATTATATGGAATCAGTGGGACTGATATTGTATATACTTCTCATTTATGGTATATACCCAATGAATAGTAATAGCAACACTGGAGCTAATGCTCACTATATTGGGTCAAGAGAAATGATGACAGGTATTAAGAATAACTCCCACTATGATGTGTCTTGTAACCAGTGGTGCTGAGAGGGGAGGTGGGGGGTGTTTGTTACCCGTGCCCAGGCCTGTTGGGGAGTCCCACTGTGTCCCCTCCTTTCGCCAGTGTAGATATTGCCGGAAGCCGAGAGACAGAGGCAGCTGCAGCAGTGTCCTCTCTTCCTGCGTAACATGCGGGGGGGGGGGGGGGGGAGCGATTCTATCCCCCCTGCCACCCCCGGCTGCTCACCCGGTGCCCCACCCCCCATCCATTTTTTTGAGCCCAGTTCACCTGCCTGCTTGTAACAGGAGTAGACCCTGGATATATGTCCCACTATAATGTGTCTAGTAGGATACACAATTTATATAGATAACTCTCACTATAATGTGTCAGCTGGATGTAGACCAGACACTGGGGGGTAAATAATATGATCTGTATCTATTGTAACCGGTAGACCCTGGAGATAATACTCATTAGTGTGTGTCTAATCTGTATGGGCCTAATTCACATCTGATCGTAGCAGTAAATTTGGGCAAAACCACGTGCACTGCAGGAGGGGCAGATGTAACATGTGCAGAGAGAGTTAGATTTGGGTGGGGTGTGTTCAAACTGAAATCTAACTTGCAGTGTAAAAATAAAGCAGCCAGTATTTACCCTGCACAGAAACAAAATAACATACCCAAATCTAACTCTCTCTGCACATGTTACATCTGCCCCACCTGCACTGCACATGGTTTTGCCCATTAGCTAACAAATTTGCTGCTGCGGTCAGATCTGAATTAGTCCCTTTGTCTCCAGTAATTATGAATATTATCATTATCCTTTTACAACATTGTAACACAGACATGCAAGAAAACGGGGTTAGCAGCGCTTATACGGATTGCATAAATGAATTCATCAGTTAGAAGGATTGTCTGGTTAAAAACGTATACATTTAATAAAATAAATTAAAAAGATTGACATATTATATAAAACAATTCACATTAAACCCACACAGCAAAAAATAATAATAATAATGTAATACTATTGGACTAGAGCGTAGAAGGCAATGTTGTTCACAGACCTCTTATGTAATGGGTCCAGCTCATCAGGGATGGTAGTATCTCACACAATCACCGCTG